>NC_044059.1:5916585-6024085 GCF_902167405.1 Gadus morhua
AAAAGATTCTCATGTCATGGGACATGAGGTGGTGTTAGCTATTGGTGTTTAAATTTCTGTAAAATTTGGTCATTTAGCAGACGCTTCAATCCAAAGCAACTAAGTGAGAAAAGAGATGTATATTATGAAGGGGCAGGTAGGGGTTTGACAGTACAGAGACAGGTCATTAAAGAGCAGGTAGTGGTTATCGGGAATTTTACTCTATAGGATGCCTACAGGTTGACTTTGAAAATTGAGGCATCAAACCCAATACTTTTCTGCTGGGAGTCGAATACGCTTACCACTGCACTATCCTTTTTTCAAGTTGTTTTTTTAACCCAGAAATTAAATGGCTTTGCAGCACATGAACTAGTGGATGTTGTTGATCATGTAAAAAATTATTTCATCTTTTCACCATCTGGTCCCAACAATGAAGTCCCCCTGGCCAAAAACAACTAGATAAGAGCCAACAAATTATTTTCAACATTCTGTTAGTCGATATTGTGTGTTATTTTTTTTTTTTGAAAGTGTGCTGTGTCACATTTCTGTCAGTTGTTTAAAAAAAAAGAACGTTAATCTGCGGTTAAACACACGGCACCTTGCTCCGTTGCGTTTTGATGTTTTATTTATGTGTCCCTGTGCCTGAAGATTTTCCATAATAATCATAGATTCCTGTGGAGGTAACTGTGAATGATTTCCCTGTGTCCCACAGGGGATCGACTTTGCGGGCTTCACGGGGTACATGTCCCTGGGGATCGTCCTGGTCCTCGTCACCTCCTTCCCTATGCTTCGCCTGTTATACTGGAACAAGAAGCTCTACAACAAGGAGTCCAGCGAGATCGTTGGTACGTCTGAACCTCTGTACACGGTATCCTAGACAGCCTCTGAAAGCACCTCCGAACGGGATCAGCTGTCAAGGTCTCAAGGACACAACGGAACTGACAGAGGGACTGGACGAGCTCAGCCTCCACGCAGATGTATTGTGGTCGTGAATCGTGATTAATGAACCATTAAGACCAGCTCTGTTTGAAACTTTTTACCCTTCATTAGAAGCCTTTCAGTGTCGGCTAACCTTCTCCCCATGCAGATGGCCTCGATAAGAAGATTAATAGAATAGTATGGAATATTACATACTTTATTAGAATAGCATAGAATTCAGCCCCCACACATCCGTCTGGCTGCTAACACAGGCACTTTCCTACATTCTGTTACACGCATGCAGAAACGCACGCACTATGCAAACAATGGGTGTGCATAGTGCGTGCGTTTTTGCACGCATTGTTCAATGTTTGTGTGTTTGTGTTATCTAGAGTGCACGCGCACACACACACACACACACACACACACACACACACACACACACACACACACACACACACACACACACACACACACACACACACACACACGCACACACACACGGCTGCGGGCCCCCCATTATCAGATGACTGTGAGATCAGAGTCATAATGTTATTACTCTGATGTCCCCTGCCTGGGACCTATCCCCCAGACCGGCCGCATTCCATCTCTCAGACGTCTAAAGAGCCTCTTCAGACTGATCCAGTGATTAATGAAACGCTAACCGATGCACCAATCAAAACCAACTCAGCCTGGCCCCTCATAATTGCATTTGTGTGTAGTAGTCCTAAATCGAAACAATGCTCCTAGGGGACCATGATCGTGTCATGGTTAGTGTGTTTGATTCCCAGCCAGAAGGGTCCATTCCCCCTATCAGTTCCACCCCCCTATCAGCCTAACCTGTAAGCATCATTGAGCAAGATGTCCCTTCCCACCTATCTCGATAGTTACAGTGATAAAATACCAAACAGACAATCAAGCGCGATTAACTATGACCACGTTGCATTGTCGCGATGGATGTGCAATGGAGGAGAATGGAGCATGTGGCGCTAAAAGCATCAACACGCCCTGCGTCTGGTTGGATCACTCCCTGCACAAAGGTCGGCCAGGCGCTTATGTTTTGTGGCACTCCGCGTGGGGTGTCTTGCGAGGTGAAGTGCTAAAGCTAACTTCCCCCAACTGCCTGTCCGCTCAACTCTTTGTGTTAAGAGAGGACTGCGGTTGCTAGGAGCAGAGGGAGGCTGGCATTTGTGTACAGTTCACACTTTGCTTCAAGGACTTGGGGGTTTCCTTACTATTTTGTAAACGATTGTCAGATGTGTTTAGTCGCCAAGTAGGGAGTATGGTAAGGTAGCCGTTGGCAGGGCTGTCTGACTCCGAGCCGAAAGGTTCGGGGTTTGAATCCAGCACTCGCTGTCTGCCCGCAGAGGAAGATGCCTCCAGGCCAGCCCATGTGTCTGGAAGCATTCCCCGTACGTCGCTTTGGATAACAACGGCGGCTAAACGTCTCAATTAGAAAACGGAGATAGCCCCCATGTAGCAGCAAATGCACGGTGCTGTTTAACATATATGGCCGTGGGCTACTGTCTCCTCTCTGCCTTATCAGAAGGGAACCACAATAATAACCACAGCCATAATAACCATCCTAGTTAATCCCTGCTTGGGCAAGATGTCCGGGAGCCACAGTTTATTGTCGATAATGCATCTGTCCGGCATGCCGTTCAACATTTTAATCTCCCTGGTGTCGGAGCTCAGGTTCGGTGCAGGACGCAAGATTGCTGCGTTATAAACCTTAATGGGAAAACTAATCACGTAGAAATACATGGAGTTGTTTCTAATGGACGCTTTAAGGCGAGAAGCATCTATAAGACACCCATCCCCATAGAGTGAAGCACCCACAGGGGTAGAACATTAGAATCCTCCTCTTCAGGCCTAGAAATGAGGGTGAGGAAGAGAAGGAAGGCATACTGGTGGCGGCAGCTTTCTGTTGGTCTTTACTGGCCCCTTATGGTCTCTACTGGTCTCCGTTGGCCTCTACTGGTCTCTGTTGGTATCCCGAGGTCTCAGTTGGTCTCTCTACTGGACTTTACTGCCGGTCTCTCCTAGTTTATTCTGTTCCCTGCTGGTTTGAAGATGACCCTACTGGTCTATAATGGTCCTTCGTCAGCTCTGAGACGTGTGTCCTCTGGGTCGCTCCTGATCCTCCCAGCGGTCAGAGCTCAGCCTAATCGTAGCTCTCCTCCATTAGCGATTTTCTTTCCCTCCATTTCGCTAATCAGGAACTGTTTGTTTTTCTTCCCCTGCACCAATTAAGCCGCTATTAGGGTCACCTAGCAACACCCGTCATCCAGGAAGAGTTCCCCGCTGGCACTTCCTCCCGGCGGAGCGTAGCGAGGGCTCCCGCCCAGAGCTGGTCACCGCAGCCCCTTCTCCTCCATCCATTAGTTTCCCAGCGGGAGGGCTTAGAGCTTATTGAGTGCAAACACGCTAATATATCCCCCAGCTGGTGCAGGGACCCGCAGCCATTACCCATAACACACCTCACCACCCCCGCGTCAACCACCCCCACGTCACCACCACCACCACCGCCAGTAACTAACTACCACTAACACCACCACCACCATCACCACCACGTCATCCCCACCACCACCAGTCACTAACCACCAAGATCACCTGTTACTAACCAACACCAACAACACCAACACCAACAACACCAACACCATCACCACCACCACCACCGTCGGTGTGCGTCTGTTGGTGTGTGTGTGTGTGTGTGTATGCGTCCATGTCTTAATGATTGTGTTTGTGTGTTGTGTTCATGCAGAGCTGAAGCATGAGATCCTGGTGTGGCGGCAGACGGCCCAGCGGATCAACCCCGCGAGCCGCGAGGAGACGGCCATCAAGTGTCTCCTGATGCAGAAGGTCCTGAACCTGGAGAGCGCGCTGCGTAACATGATGAAGACCTTCCAGAGGTAGAGACACCAGATAACTGTTATTTAATAGAACGTCACTACGGCTACTCGCAGAGACGCTGGTGTTGAGTGACATTTTCCTTGGGTAAGGAAGGTATGGAACACCCCCGTTGGAGCCGGAGGTTCAGAAAACGCGATCTGAGGCAAAGCACAAAATTGTGAGAGTGCACGTGTTACCCACTCAGGCTGGGTGCGTGGCCAGTCGAAAACGACCACTCTGGAAGTGTGTTTTGAGCCGGAAATTGCAGACCTCTTGTAGTTCCTTTAACGACATAAAAAAACAAAGAAAGACACTTTTTAAGTCCCAGAAGGAACAGCTTTCAACTGAAATAAAAATGAGATTTTGGGGTTTATTTATAATTGAAAGGTTTGAAGTAAGTAATTAGGTGTACTGAATTGATTCAAGAGAAGTAATTCTGTAATCACAAAGTAGAAGTATTGTAGTTTATATTTATATACTACTTTGTGTAGCAATGCCTGACCTATATCAGAATATATTTAACATAATTAAATATGGTGACATAGGAAATATGCTGCATGCCGAAACGTATGTAGTTATTGTGCAATTAATGTCATTTAGTTAATGACAATTTTTAATTACAATGTATTCAACATTTACCAAACTCTTTATTCCGTTTGCAGAGAAATATCCCAGGAGGATAAGAACTGGGAGCAGAACATTAAGGAGCTTCAGAAAAAGGTACAAATAACAACACGTAAACTGAGTGAGAGGAGGTGTGCCAAGGTGCTAACCACAAAGGCAGCACTCCAAGGGGAGCAAAAGGTTTCTATTCCGAACCGCCGTCGCAATGCTACCTCTCATTCCCTCTCTCTATTTCAACCCACTTTCCTGCCTGTTTCCTCACTCTCCTTTTCATGAGGGGACAAAAGCCCATACAAATGTGTGTGTATTTGCAATGTATATATAAGGTGGAGGATCAATACTCCTGGTTAAAAGGACCTCGTTGATCAACAAACTCTCCTGACTCGCCTCCCTCGCCTGTCTCTCTTCAACCCCGTCGTCCCTCTTCAATCACCTGTCTCTCTTCAACCCCCTTGTCCCTCTTCAATCACCTGTCTCTCTTCACTCTCCTATCTCACTTCAACCCCCTTGTCCCTCTTCAATCACCTGTCTCTATTCACCCTCCTATCTCTCTTCCCCAGACTGTCTCTCTTCCCCAGACTGTCACTCTTTACTATCCTGTATTTGTTCACTTTCCTGTCTCTCTTCACTCACTCGTCTCCCTTCACTATCCTGTCTCTCTTCCCCACACTGTCTCTCTTCACTCTCCTGTTTCTTCCTTGGACTGTGTCTCTGCACTCTCCTGTCTCTCTTCACTTGGCTGTCCCTCTTCCCCTCGACTGTCTTCCTTCCCTCGACTGTCTCTCTCCCCTTGACTCTCTCTCTTTATTATCCTGTCTTTGTTCACTCCCCTGTCTCTCTTCCTTCGACTGTCTCTCTTCAGTCTTCTGTCTCTCCTCACTCGACTGTCGCCCTTCCCTATCCTGTCATTATTCACAAACACGGTGGTAGTTCTAGTTTTCAACACAACAATTTCACTCCTTAATGACCTAAATTCATCAATTAATCAGACAATCATTTCATGATCAATTGCTAAACAATGATTAAAAAAACATTACTACCGACACAAAGTGGAGGGGGTCATTGTGTATCCATGTATGAGCCCTTTAACACATGAACTTAATGAAGACCACAACAGCAACCCCAATCACACCCCCCCCCTCTCTCTCTGCGCCCCACAGCACAGGATAACCGACACGGTTCTGCTGGTCAAGTGTGTCTCCGTCCTCGCAGTCGTCATCTTCATGTTCTTCCTCAACTCCTTCGTTCCCAGCATCCACCTGGACCTCGGTAAACCCAGCCCCCATCACCCACCCCACCCCACCCTTACCCCGTCCGTCCATGTCCCCCAATAACATCTTCCAACTCGGGTGTAACTGTTGTTTCTGAAATGATTTCTGAAAACATCAAATCTAGTAGACTTGTTTGTCGTCAACTCCGAGGTGCTGTAAGCCACCAGCTCAGTGTCTTATTACTACAATATTGTTCATAAATACCTGGTATACTGTGTCCAGTATACCATATACTGTCCTGAGGCGGTAATAGTGATCCAGTTATCTTACATCTTAAAGGTTTATATTTTTCTACGGTGAATAGAAGCCCATTGCTGTACGTTATCGTACCAACATTTTGTCGTTTCCTCCTCCTCTTTATCCTCCTCCATGAAATGTGTTTCATTACGACCGGAGATACATTACAGATAACCTAAAAGCTGTGGTTCTGTTCACTTTAGATATAGAAACATTTAGGATGTAAGAGCCAAAAAGATGTAAAATATACTCCCTCAGTGTACCAGGTGCTTAAGAACAGTGTTTTCCTATTTGTTATTCACCATTTTATAATTAGAATCAGAATCAATTATTTTAGCAGATGCTCCAAAGCACCGAACAGTTAATTCACATATGCAATTAAAAAGCAGGTAGTGGTTAGGGGTCATCTTACTCTAAGACGCTTATAGGTTGGTGGTGAACATTGGGGATCTAACCAAGTGCTTTTTTGGCTGGGAGTCAAACACCCTAGCCACACGTATACTATCCTGCCCGTTTTCTGTTGTCGCGTTCTTAAACCAGTATATCCCTTATCTTGGATATAAAGATAAGGATTTTATCTCTTCCTTGGGACTTTTCCATCTTGGGCTTCATTGTCATTGTGTCTGTCGACAGCTGCTTTTCTGCTGTGTGGATCTAGCCTGTAAGCACAATTAACACTGAAGTTAACCAAATGCTCTCTGCTGAAGCTCAGAAAGCAGACGTGTTCAGTTAATAACACAATCTGCCGCCCCCCCCCCACACACCACACACACATACATATACACATTCACACATACGCCAGAGAGAGAGAGAGAGAGAGAGAGAGAGAGAGAGAGAGAGAGAGAGAGAGAGAGAGAGAGAGAGAGAGAGAGAGAGAGAGAGAGAGAGAGAGAGAGAGAGAGAGAGAGAGAGAGAGAGATCTCTCTATTCAAACAGAGCTTATTATTAATGTACTCAGAAAGCAGGGAACAATCAGCCCTGATAACTGGCCACAACAGCACTTTAAGGAAATGAGACGCCATTACACGTTCATTTGGTTTAGTTTAGCTCTTATTATGGACTTGATTTTTAATGATCCACGTACATGTTTTTGTACACAATTATGCAAAATCCCTACAATAGCACAACTATGTCTGTCCCAGACGGTAGAGCCCTTGGAACCAGGCAACATGTTTGCCTTCCCCTCTGAGTCACCTGGTTAACATGATTACGATATTGCGTAACCCTTCATTTTTGTACAATTCGTTTTCGTAACCCTTCACTTTTGACCAAAAAAATAATGTAACATTTTTTTTCACAAGTTGTTGTGGCAATATGCCATCACGTAATCATCCTCCAGCAATAAGAGACCAGGTACAGATCTGAGCCTGGTCAAAATGTGTCTTACTAATTCTATATAAGGCCTGTATGTTAGAATTTAACTGAATTCAAAGCATGGCCGTCTTCCAAGAACAACCATTGTGAAATCAAGATCATTTTGGTGTCCGAGCAAAGCACTCATTTTATAGGTTTACAGTCATACTTTCTGCCCCCTGGTGGTTCTGAATCACTTAACCCTTCTTTAATCTTAGAAGATGTATACGGCAATGTTTTTGGCTGAACCATTCAATATCTTTTAGCCTTGGCAGTGTCTTCCGCCACTTGGTGCTGACGAATTGCAATTAGAGGCGGCTCGCCAAAGATATTCGGAAAAACAGTGTTGTGTTGTGTATGATGAATGAGCTGTCACCATGGCCTCAGCCTCCTCGTAATTGGAGCGCTAGTAGGCTGTCTGCTCCTCACTGGACAGCCAAACCTAGGGAGCTTCTTTCTCCCCTTTCTTCCGACCTATTTAAATCTAAGTTGATGCCGTTCGGCTTTGTTGCGTTGGTGTCCGTTGTGTCGCCATTGATCTGCATTGACAAGTAGTGTTGTGTTAAATGACGGACAACAAGTGTCCTTCTTTTAAATGAAGGACCTGTGGGAAGCCAAGCCTGATTACATTTGGGGCGGGACTCTAGATGGACGACAGAGGAGGCCGGCTGGTAGCAGGGGGGCTGTATGTCTTGTAATCCACTTGCCGTGATAACGAATAGCGATAATAAGGGCAACACTCGCTGGGGGTTTCATTCTACATTACATAGGAATGATTTGTTTCTATCAAATCCATCATTCAACCGTAATGTTTTCAGCAGGGAAAGGATCCTCGCCTCCCTGACCACAGATACGATTACGGGTAATGCAAGCAATGCTGGATGATGAAAGCTCATTTGACCACATGACCCACTCATGCGGCCTGATTGGTTTTGCGTTTGAAGTCCATTTAATATCCCTGCGAACCGCCGGTGGCCCTGCTGGGGATTCTGCTTTTACACACTCTGGAAAACATACTTCAGTTTCGCTGTCTTGCCTGTGTAAAACCGAGGGGGTATATTCCGCCTTCGTCACGGTGCCGGCTTTCTTGGTTCATTGGAGTAGGCGGGGCTACGCATGGAGGGAAGACCTCTTTTAGAATAATTTTGAATACCTCTGAATGTTTTTTTTTCAATCCACTCGCATGCAAGAATGAGTATGCTACATCTGAGTGTAGGCTACCAAACGCGATTAACTATTTAAAAGTGCAAAAACGCCAACATATTCTTGAGTTTGCTGAACACTTGTTTTTATATCCCGACAAAAGCCTCGTACGCAATGTTCCTCTGCTACTTTCTCGTAGACCGCACCATCTTTCAATGTCTTCGTTAATGCGACTGCATCGCCTTCTCTCCAATGATGGTCAGCAGCTTTGCGGATTTCGCAGTCTCTTCATTTAGAATTACATCATGTTGATGTCGCTGCGTCATCACCAACTCTATCCAGGTTCTGCCCCTGGTTCTGTGATGCCATTCTAAACTCATTTACAATGAAAATGGGGTCAGCTTGAGCTCAGGAGGTAGAGCAGTTGTCTTGTAACCAAAAGGTTGCAGTTTGATCCCCAGCAACCCTAACTGCTCCTGACGTGCTGGCTGTCGCCTTGCATGGTTGACTCTGCCCTTAGTGTGTCGATGTCTGATGTAAGTCGCTTGGATAAAGCGTCTGCTAAATCCCTCTAATTGTAATTGTAAAAATGAACACCCCAATATGTGTAGGGTTGAGAGGTGTAAAATTGGGGTGCGAATCAAGCCGGTATAATAAACTCTGGTCACTGTACAATGCACGGACCATGCCGGTATAAGACGGATATATTGGCATGTAAAAAACGACTACTGAAAACTATCTGAAAAAACATATCACTATCGAGAAACCATTCACTACATGAGAAACCATTCACTACAGAGAAAACCATTCACTACAGAGAAACCATTCCTCGATAGAGAAACCATTAACTATGTACAAAACCTCTGGTCAATGTTCCTTTTTAATTTCATGTCCTAAATATGAAGTTAAAATATTATGATTAATTATTTAATTTTTCATCTGTTAACGTTGGTTGGCGTCATGGAAAATTGTGCACTCTATCCTTGACAGTCTCAAAGGGCTTGGCCGGCATATTGGCAGATTAATTTGAGAAGGGTTGATGGTAGAATCAATAACCTTTTCTTCATGTATGTTTGAGTGTGACAAACCCATTTTTCAGCACAAATACCCTACTAAAACTGTACACTTTATCAAACACAGTATAAGTACAGACTAAAAACATGGACTTCAGTCTGTCCTAAAAAATGACATTATTGTCCTCCTCTTTCCTTCTAATTATTCCCGTCACGTGTAAAATGTCTTCCTAGATGGCCCTTTGCCAAGACATTAGCAAAGCTTACCTGTTTAATGACATCTTCTCCACATCATTGCACACCAACACCACCGCCCGTTCAAATGCACAGAGCTCTCATTCTCTTCTCTTCTGGTGAAATGTTTATACTGCTGCGTTCTCTGCGAGTTCCGGGGGCTATTACTCAAGTAGGTTCCAAATATATTATTTAAGCTATTCCACAGCCAGCTTAATTTAGCTTGATGTCGTCCAACATTACTCTGCAAAAAACAAGGTTTCTAGTAATGTACTAATTAGAGTTAGCAGAATAGTGAACTTTGTTTACCTTTTACTGCTGATCAGACAGAGTCTGTGAGCTAGGGATCCTCAGGGGTCCTAAGCTGTTCATACATGAACAGAAAAGGGTGCTGTCTTGCCTACTGATCATTGATGTTATTTGTTGATTGTTTTTTGAATTATGATTTTTTTTTAATGGTATTTCTTATTGATTGTGGATATGAATTTAGACGTAAGATTGAACGGGAATGTCGTTTAATGATTATCAATTTGGCTGGTGATATTGTTTATTGGTGATCAACGTGCTTATTGACGATTGTTCAGGCTGGATCGCCATCCTGGGCGCGCTGTGGCTGCTGGTCCTGGCAGACATCCAGGACTTTGAGATCATCCTGCATCGCGTCGAGTGGGCCACGCTGCTCTTCTTCGCCGGTCTCTTCGTTTTGATGGAGGTACGGAACACACAGACCTGTCCCGAACAGATATACAGATTCATATTAGATGTGATGAGAATCACTAAATAATTATAATCAATTCAATAATTTCAGTCAAGTACAATCGCTACAAAAAGGATTTCTAAATTAAATGATAAAATAAGCATATTCAGTAGATTAGAGTCGATTTTTTTCCAACAAGGTTGTTCCATGATTCTTTTTCTTCTTATAATCCCCTCATTATGATTTAAAATATAAACATGGGGACGCCTCCAGAAAGAGGAAGTGGAGGAAGAAGCCGCCTCAGCAGGATTGAAAAAAGTGCTTTAATTTACAATTAAGGCATTTTGCAGACGCTTTTGTCCAGCGACTTGCAACCATTAATATACACATGAACACACCGACAGCAGTGTCAACCATGCAAGGCGACAGCAAGCTGGTTCGTGAGCAGTTAGCGTTACAGTAGGTGTCATGCTCAGGGAGACCTCGCCGGGGATCGAACTAGAGACCTCGAACGCTCAGCCGGGGATCGATATAGCTCAAGGGGACCTGGAACACTCAGCAAGGGATCGAACTAGCGACCTTCTGGTTACAATTAAACCCGCTTTACCTCCTTAGCGACTGCCTGACTGCTTTTTGTGTCGGGTTCAGTTTCTTCTCAAAGTCTTTATTCAGTAAAGTTTACACTTTCCGATTGAATCACCTGTAGCCCCCATTTCAGAAGATTAGCTGTGGGTGTCCTCCATGTTGGACTCAGTGTTCTCCTCATGCCCCTCCTCCTCATGCCTCCATGATGGACCCTGTGCTCCCCTCCTCCTCCCCCTCCTCCCCCTCCTCACCTCCTCCTCCCCTCCCCCCTCCCCCCCTCCTCCTCCTCCCCCTCCTCACCTCCCCCTCCTCCTCCTCCCCCTCTTCCCCCCCCTCCCCCTCCTCCTCCCCCTCCCCCCCTCCTCCTCCTCCTTCTCCTCCTCCCCCACCTCCTCCTCCTCCTCCTCCTCCTCCCCCTCCTCACCTCCTCTCGTCCCCATTCTGGATCCTGTGCTCCCCTCCTCCTCCTCCTCCTCCTCCTCCTCCTCCCCTCCTCCTCCTCCTCCTCCTCCTCCTTCTCTCCTCCTCCTCACCTCCCCCTCCTCCTCCTCCCCCTCCTCCTCCTCCTCCTCCCCTCCTCCTCCTCCCCTCCTCCTCACCTCCCCCCCCTCCTCCTCCTCCTCCTCCTCCTCCCCCTCCTCCTCCCTCCTCCTCCCTCCTCCTCCTCCCTCCCCTCCTCCTCCTCCTCCCTCCTCCCCCTCCTCCTCCCCTCCTCACCTCCTCTCGTCCCCATGCTGGATCCTGTGCTCTCCTCCTCCTCACCTCCTCTTGTCTCTGCAGGCCTTGGCTCAGCTGCAGCTCATCGACTACATAGGAGTGCAGACAGCTCTTCTGATCAAGGTGAGTCATCTTCATCACGTTTCATGTTTTTCTTCTCTTCCTCCTTCTTTTCTTCTATTTTTCGCTGACTCCCCCCGCGAGACCACTTAGAATGATTAGTTATTGATAACTTAACAAAGTAACAGCATTGCATTGAGGCTTATTATGAGTCACTAAATGACATTATATACTATCGGGACATGCAGGCCTAGACTAATCTAATGCAATGTCGTAAAGGGCCCTTATTTTAATACCAGGTGGGAGGTTGATTATCTATGATGAAGTTATTAAGTGATAAGTTGGCATTAGTCATTCGGGTAAGCTACTCTAGATGCTATACCAAGAGTTGGATACAGTCCAAGTAGATAGCTAGTTAGCAGTGGCTGCTATAGTATTAGAATGATGTGTACTAATGACTGCACTGAGGTGCAGCGTGAGGGCGATATCAGCCCCGGTGTTAGCCGTGGTCGAGGGGTCTGGCGGGCGGGCAGCATGCAGGAGTGTTTCCTGCAGCAGGGTTGTGTCAGCCTTCATTTGGGGAGCCACCGCCCGGCTGGCAGTAATCCCACCTGACAGGCCAACTCTGAGTTCCACATATACCAGCTCTGATACACACAGAGCATACGCATGCATTCTTAACCTGATACACACACACACACACACACACACACACACACACACACACACACACACACACACACACACACACACACACACACACACACACACACACACACACCACACACACACACACACACACAACACACAAACCATAACACATCCTGCTCTGATACACACACACTACACAATACACACATAAACACACACTGACACAACACTGATACAACACACACACACACACATAGACACACACACACACACACACACACACACACACACACACGCGCACACGCACGAACGCAACCACACACACACACACTCTCGACACACTATAAAGTCTGGGTCTGTGACAGAGACAGGGAGACAGATGTCTGTCTGAGTGAGGCGATAGCTGTCCATCTGCTGCCACGCAGGGCACAACGCCAGCGCAAGACCTTATGTTTCCCACGTGCACGCTCCCGCGTGACTTGTGCACGCTCCTGCACACTGTTGTGTTTCACAGGTGCACGCTCCAGCACAATGTTGTGTTTCACACGTGCACACTCTTGCACAATGTTGTGTTTCACACGTAACGCTCCGGACGTGCTCCAGGGTTTGGTCCGCAGCGATTTGGGGGTTGGCCGAAACTCCAACCCCCAAAAAACCCCGAAAAAAGTTTTGGCCAACAACATCTTCATCTCCTCTCTCTCTCTTCCTCCTCCATCTCTCTCTTCTGCAATCTCCCTCTTCCATCTCTCTCCCTCCGTCTCACTTTCCTTTTCCATCTCTAACTCTCCTGCCTCTCTCTATCTCTCTCCTCGTCGATCTCTCTCTCCCTTCTCCATGTCTCTCTCTGTCTGAATAGAGGGGCCCTCTAGTCTCCGGCCTGTGACTTGGCCATGGGGTTCTGCTGTGTTTGCTCATCTGCTGGGGTTGAGCAGTTTGCCAGAGAGGGCAGCCTTTCACCATCCGTCCTTCTGTGTTTGTGTGCGTGTCTCAGGCCGTGCCAGAAGACCAGCGTCTGGCCATAGCCATCATCCTGGTGATGTGGATCTCTGCCCTGGCCTCCTCGCTCATAGACAACATCCCCTTCACCGCCACCATGGTAGGAGGAACATGAGAGTTGTGAGAATATTATCTTGTAAAGGGATCTGTATACAACAGGATTCTTAAAGGAATAATACAGCCTCAAACAGTTGCTAGAAGATTCACTAAGACCTAGGTCTACTCAAATCTCATAGCCTAATGTGAGCATGTTTAGTGTTTGAGGTTCATAACTTAATCCCATCAGAGAACAAAAAGTACATGTAAACTCAAAGACATATCTTTATTTAGACGTCTTCCAGACAGACCATGTATCCAGCTCTGTGATATTTCATTTTTGGAAGCTGACATTGATGGGCGGTGACGGCAAGTCATTTAGAGAGGGTCGGAGCTGGACAAAGAGATTCAATTATTTCAGAAACTGTTTCTTTAAATCAATATTCCTTATGCAAGTTCAGATCTAGTTCTTGGAAAATGATAGTCGCTCCAAATTGAAAACAGGGCTTTCATTTAGCCAGCGATCATTACATTCAATTCCGCTCCAGTTCTCTGCAATTAAAGCTTTGGAACAGGGTGTGCTGGGGGTTACAAAGACCACAATTACAGTAGAAATAGTCATGTTTAATACAAATATAAATAGAAGAGAAAATGACCAGAAAATGGTTTGCGTCTATCTATACCAGAGTGAGTTAGATCGGCTGGCCAATAGGCTGTTAATGTTCCATCATGGAACTCAATGTTTACTTCTTTACTAACCTCCCCTCCTCCTCCTCCTCCTCCTCCTCCTCCTCCTCCTCCCCCTCCTCTTCCTCCCCCTCCTCCCCCTCCCCTCCCCCTCCTTACCTCCTCTCGTCCCCATGCTGGATCCTGTGCTCCCCTCCTCTAACTGATTAATTGTGGTTGACAGATAGACAGATTGACTTCAGGGTCAAACACAGACACCAAACTACCAAACTGCATTTGTATCCCCAAATTGACATAAATACTGTCTGCTTTGTCCTGCGTTATTTGGGCTGAATGGTAGAACGTGATAAGTGATAAGCAGCTAACTATAGCGACTGCTCCATCGATCTCTTTGAATACCATCTATAAAACGCTTTATAATACAGCACTGTCGGTAAATAGACTGAACAGTAATATTGTGGCCTGGCTAGCCCATTTTCCGCACTGTTAAACCGGTTTTTGATTGTTTTTAAAGAGGTTAAATGCTTTCATTTTAAGATAATCATCAGAGGTGTGTGGGTGTGTGTGTGTGTATTTGTGTATGTATTGTGTAGATCGTTACGTGTGCCTAATTACTTACATGTACTATCCTGCTGTGGATAAACAGCCAAAACACAGCATCTCGCTTTATCATCCAACCAACAAATCACAACCTGGCTTGTGTTCACTTTGCATAATCTACATCAATACTGTAAATTTTTAGAAAGCATAAACGCTATACTACTGCAAGAAGTATCCTTGCCATAACTTGCATTTTGTCTCTGTTATTCGTCACTTCAGCTGTCAACTTTATCTAAAGCTTCTGACAAGTGACGCTGAGAACAATGAAAAAATACAATCAAACTTGGAGTAGCTCCAAAAAACTTGTTGTTACTGTTTAAAATGACAGACAAGACAAGGGTACTAAGTTTAGTTACCAGCGGGGTTTGTCTTCCTGATCCCAGTCCGCGTCTGTCCTCAGATTCCAGTTCTAATCAACCTGAGTCAGGACGAGGATGTCAACCTCCCCATCAAACCTCTCATCTTCGCACTTGCCATGGGGGCCTGTCTGGGAGGTGAGCTGACTCCTTCACCACACACCCATAATCACCCAAACTTCATCCTCCTCTTCCCCAAACACCCTGACATTTCTCAACTTCCTCCTCTTCTTCCTCAACTTCCTGAGATCTCCCAAACTTCATCCTCTTCTTCCTCAAACTCTGAAATCACCCAAACTTTCCTTTTCTCCTCAACTTCCTGAAATCACCCAAGATTTAGCTTCCAGTTCCCACAACCCCCGAGAGATCACAAAAAAAAACATCTTCAGTACCCTCAGATCACCAATTTCCATCTTCCTCTACACACCATGAAATCAACCAGAGAATCCTCTCCGTGCATAACCTGGATGGCTCAAACATCTTCCCCCTCACCTTCCAGCTTTGGTCTTAAATCAATCTAACCCATTCCCCTGTGTGCATCCCAACAGGCATGCATCGTCCTCCATAGTCTCTCCATTCCTTCTCTAAAGTCGCCTGGCCACTGGCCTCCGGATGCTCTTGATAGATTCTCACAGCACTTTGAGGACTTTGACTCTTTTTTATAGATGAGCCCTGTCAGGGGGGGCGACATGTTTGTGCCGCAGGTGATTGTCGGGGCTCGCGCTTGTCGCAGCTGAGCCCACCCCACCCCCCTGTGAATCTGTAAACGCAGCCCCCGAAGCCGCTGACACGCTGGCCTTTTAGCCTGTGCAACACAGCAGGGCCGCTCACGGACGGGCAGATGGGTGAAAGAGTTGTCGCCGTAGTTTGGGTTTAATCAACTCCACTGTGACGGACCCCCGTCAGTCACAGGCAGGGCAACCCGCCAAGGCCCTGGAAACCACTTTAGACACTCTGTAGCAAACATACAAACTGAAAATAGTGACATAGTGAAAGAAATACAAATAGTAATAAATAACCCCAGTGATACTTAATACCAGGCGTAAGACTTTATTGTCCCAAAGTAAATGAATGTATAACTTCAAAATATATATATAGACCGATAGTAATGCATATGTTAGTAGAATAAGAGCTCTGCTAGAAAAACATGATTCAACCAACAGTACAGTGGATATTTCATGTTTTTCAAATATTACTCCTCAATCAAGCTAATGGTAGCTGAAAGGGGAAGGATGGGCCTGTGATAACCAGATGATAGATAAATCTGTAGACCAGTCTGTATCTGACAGACTGATGGAATAATCACATACGCATGATGCATTGTATCAGCGGCCTGATCGGCTGTCACTTTTCTCAAGGACTCTGATAAACAAAGTTAATCATTTTATTCCCTGTGTCTTGATAAACTTCCCCTCCATTACTCATTCCATTATTTTTGACATATTGCTGTTGACAGACCAACAAAAAAACCGCCAGAATTCAGCAGACATAATCTGGTGCAAATTCTTGATGAATATGTGTCCTTAAGCCCGGGCCTTCCAGAGGGGTTGTGGCGCGGTGATCCAGTTCTATGATTGGTTGGCATTTAGTGCTGGGAGCCAATGGGGTTGAGGCACCCACCAGTACATGCTTTCGTTCTTTCATTTCACTCACTGCATCCCCATTACAATGTTTCGAGAGAGAAGAAAATAAAGTTTAGATTTTTCCTGTCAATCAAGCAGAACAAAGACTTATTTTAACATTGACTGTTTTGTCGTGTTTTGAAGGAAACGGAACGCTGATCGGTGCCTCGGCGAACGTGGTGTGTGCTGGCATCGCAGAGCAGCACGGCTACGGGTTCTCCTTCATGGAGTTCTTCAGGTCAGTCGTACTGTCATCACAGCACTTTGTTCTCTAACTCAAAGTGGGCCCATCAGGCTTGGTTAACAACATCCTCAACATCGACTTGGTTTCCACAAAAACTTTTTGGGGAAAAGTTGGACCACTGACCACATCTGTCCGGGATTTGCGTTCCCCCAACAATTACGTCAGTTGAGAATACTTTATTTTCAAGGAAACTGATCCTTCCTTTTATTAGAAAATAGCAAAGTGTGACACATCTTATCAATCTTATTTGTGATCTATTTCCTTGGCCTGACAATAGTATGTAGTCGCTCAACTGAAGTTCCCAAGAAGCTTCCTTCTCGCTCGCTCAGAAAATAAAACTTTTATTTTTAAGATCTGTTCAAAAAAGCATGAGCTCATTAAATGGCATGCAGTTTCGGAAGAGATTCAAGGTTGCACTCTCAACACGGACAAAAAGCAATTTGGAACAGGCAGTACTTTGACTACGGTATTCCTTGCTGTGCCAGACTAGTTGACCTGACATGATAAGGGCTTGGGAATTAGTTTGCATGTTATGCCCCGAATATGTGGTATACAGCAAGACGTGTTTAGGACCGCCGCTGCTGTTGCTCTGACCGTACCCCTCGGTGATGTGACTAAGGTCTAACCATTTTGACCGGCTGATATAGAAGGAAGTCTATGACATGCAATCGCCGCATCTTACCATGGAGAGAAAGTTGGCGTCCCCTTTCTATCCCTGTCTACCTGCTCGGATTTGGTCATTTAGTATCCTCTTAGTTTGGTCCCTACGAGCAAACCACCAGCAGAGAGGCATCATGGGAAATTCAGCCTCTGCTTGACATATGAAATTTCACCTGACGAGCGCAGATGACTGAAGCTCTGAAGTCAAGTGCATCATTAGTCATAACGAGTAAATCAAATCCCAGGAATAAAAACTCTGCCACAGTGTATGCATGCTAGGCTCAGAAGAGAGGAGTGTGCTGGGGAGTGGTGAAGGTAATAAACACCTTCGTTTTCCACGTGCCTGATAAGAAGACCACGTAACTGAAGGCTTGTGTGATCCTCTCACTTTCGTTCAGCGTCTCTCAGACGTTGCCCCATCGCCCCCTCCCTCACTCGCCGTTTCTTCTTTTATTTTCCCAGAATTCCTAACGGTCATTATTTTACAGTGGAACCTTGAATACGAGGAAGATTTAACTTGAATGCAATCAGTTGATTGCGGCGTGATTACAGTACCAGAACATTCTCCATGTGATTATTATTAAATTAAGTGCCTCCTCTTTTAGAGGGGTTTCATACCGATTTCTATCAAACTTTTCTGGCTGTTTCTTTGAAGCAAGGAGAAGCATTTATAACCTTTTTCCATCTCGCCGCCATTACATACACTGAACATATGTGACGACTAATTGATGTTTCTTCTGTCCTATACCTTGGAAACCCTTAACTTTCTGTGTAAAGGTAGGCTGGCATCGCCAGACAAATTGCACATGCCATTAGTCTGGATCTTCTCCGCTCTTTTTCGATTTTCAAGGGGTGTCACCATGGGCACAGACCAAAATGTCTCTGGACTCAAATAGGCCTCCAACCAATCATAGCTACGCAACGGGTGAACCAGCACTGAGCAAAGAAAAACATATATCTTTCTTCCCAACAAAAGCTTAAAGTGAAGTCGTTTGTTCTTCTTTTAGCGAAAATATACCGTCCAGTTTTCAATGGCAGCCGTGTTTGTTGTCGTGAATGATTGTCATCGTATTCATCCCCTCTCATATAAGCTAAACGGTTGCGATTGGTTGGTCTATCTCGTATCGGGCAGAAATCATTTTGTGTGGAAGCAAATAAAACATGAGCTCGCAAGATTCGTCTGGCTCCCAGGGCTATTTTAAAGGAGCACAAGGGTGTGAAAGCACAAGAGATTCCAGTCCAGATGGGTAACCCACCTCATCATGTGGTGACCCATCCTCCCACACTCTCACCGCTCAGTTTGTGTCTGTCACAATTGTGGAGAGTATGGGTGCCAGCAGTTTGAGTCACTGCTCATTTCAACGAGAGCCCACTTCATCCAGTTCCTCTTAGTCCTCAAGAGTCAGACCTCTGAGCTGTCTTTCAAACACCTATCATGTACCATCTCTGAGGTCGGGCCAAAGTTAGCCCGACCTGCCGCCAAGTGGGGCAGTAGTTCCGTCAGATGGGCATTGTCATCGGTCAGGGACCATTCAGCGTCATCCTTCAGGGACGATTCAGCACCAGACTCTAGTCTACTTCATTGATTCATCTACAGTTTCGTGATTACAGCCTCAACATCCTTGGTGAGAAAACAACTCTAAACATTGCCAACGACGCCAACTTGGTCCTCACAATGTTAATCTAGAGCTGTGTTATTCACACATCTACAGTAGCGTTTCTATGGCCCTCACTTGGTTCATATGGGTTGTGTCCTGAAAAGTGAAGCCAATGTTAATTCATCCTGCTCCGGGTTCATTTAAACGATACTAGTGATTCTCAACCTGATTTGTGGGATAATATTCACTGTCTTATTAATAATCACAATTATAACAATAATTATTAAAATTATTTCAAATTATATCCAAATTATTTATAGAGCATGTTTTAAAACAGAATCAGAAATGTTTCTCACAAGGGCCTGTCGTATATAGATATTTTAACTATCATTAAAAAAAGGGGGCAGTAGATATACAAGATAATGCTCACACAAGTCATCTACCCATCTCGACATTCACACACACACCCACACACACGCACACAGTTTTCACTGCGTGCACGTGTGTGTGTGTGTGTGTGTGTGTGTGTGTGTGTGTGTGTGTGTGTGTGTGTGTCGGGGAATGCGTGCCATAATTGATCATTTGCAATTAGCTTTTCCACACTTCCCATGGCACATCATAATACAGCACAATTTTACAGACTGTAAAATTGTAGCAATTACATCCATTTGGTTTAAAATCCCATTAGAGTTATATTGGCGTATTGTGGTTAATGCACTGCGAGATTACGTTCAGGGTGTCATTTATAAAATGCACTCCGCTCTCGTGCTCCATCTCAGGTAGACGGGCCTGGGCTTACCGCTGCATATAGCAGGGAAGGAACCACAGGGGACGGTAATATCTGGTTATTATGGGATGGCTGTGTGGAAATACAAGGGGGATCCCTTTTACCCTCTGGCACAGGGAAACCGCTCTGGGCAGCTGGCAGGGAACTTCCTGAGGTGTCACCCAGCAGAGACACACAGTCCTGGACACGCCTGAAGCCTTGCCAACAGGACCCAAGGCAGGGACTGTAGTAGCACTTAGTAAACTCAGGTCAGCTGCACAGCAGAAAGTACTGGGCCGTGGTAGAGATAATATCACATTTCGATCGCATTGGAGCTTCGACGGGAACATCTTGTTCTTGTTTTAGATATATATTTCTCAATTAAACACCCTGGGAGCAGTATACCTTACTATTTCAGCACCTGCACAACAACAATTGGATGTGTGTGTGTCTAAATCTTATTTTACAGTGTCCTGATTCCCCCCCAGTTTGGAACCTGTTAAGTTTGAGGAGAGTCTCAGAGAGGTGATTTCAAGAGAGCCGTCTTACAACACATCAGAGCTGCCTTCATGGCTAATCAACCCTCTTCATGAGTGATTTTTTTTTGCATTTTTATGCTCTATTATAGAGTGAGATAGACAGGAAGGTATGGGGGATAGAGTGGTGGACCTGCAGCAAAGGACCACGGGCAGGAATCGAACCCGGGTCGCTGCAATCAGGACTGAGCCGTAATGGTATGCGCCCTACCCGGTGAGCCACCGGCCCCATGAGCAGTGTTTTTAATGCTGAGCTGAACCAGCTCCCCAGGATTCTGTGTGCTGCTGTGTACTGCTTTCTTCATGCCTGTCTATCCCTGTCTCTCTCCAGTATTCTCTTACTTTCTCTCCATCCCTTCTCCCCCTCTCACTCTGGGTCCCTCTATCTCTCCTCCCTTCTCTCTCTCTTCTCTCTCTCTCTCTCTCTCTCTCTCTCTCTCTCTCTCTCTCTCTCTCTCTCTCTCTCTCTCTCTCTCTCTCTCTTCATCCATTCTCTGTCTCTCTCTTTTCCTATCTCTCATCCCATCTCTCTCTCATCTCTGCATAAAAATGCAGAAATTAATGTCTGAGAAAACGTATATATCAACTTTTCAGTAATTTAGCTTTTATCCAAAGTGCCTTACAGTGAATTCATATGTATATATATTATTAATAAAAGGGTCAGGGCACTTTTGCGCCTAACCCTTGCAGCAAGGCTGCAGATATTTTGGATTGATCCTAGAACCTTTGGTCTGGGAGTTGAACCCCTTAGCCACTAAAGGATCCATGTTTTCCCGGATACAACAGTTGTATTAACATGTTAATGTCAACATGTAGCAGTGGAAACCATAATAGGTCCTTGTCCCACAATGAAAGGACCTGATACAACCAACAGGATCCGATCAAACCGCACCATGAGTGGCCTAGCTTGGAATGGTTGAGTCAGTTTGTCCGTATGATGACCAAATCTGCGCATCCATAGATGGCGTTCGAGTAACGGCCTGATGTACAACACACAACCTTGGTCAGCTGCATGTGAACCATTAGTCCGTTCACCAACAGCTGTTAACAATATAGGATCACATGGGTCTTCCGACGTTGTCATTACTCGCACCCCATCATTAGGATCTGTGGGAAAAATCAGCTGGTCTGGGCTATTGTCGGAACACAAGGAAAGATAAACTATTGTTCTGCTCATCAAGCGCTGGTAATGAGAGTGTTGGTTGTGATCCGGAGTCATCTCCCTGCTGATAATTGGGTTTAATAGGCTTTGGAAGCTAATTAAGTCTCTCTTCCACAGTATGGTAGCCAGCCCAAAGAGTTTTCAAGATATCCCCAGAAGCCTAACCACGGCTACAGTACAACAGATGGAGAGATTCTGGGCCGTGCAGGATTTAAAGCGTTACGCATGAACGCTGCTAATAAGATCGTATCGGGGAAGTTTAGGATTTTGTTGAACATTCAAATGACCCCCTCTAGATTAAATTTAAAAAGCTAACTCGTGTTTTTCTTGGGGGTAAGAAAGCCAACCGTGCTCTTTTCTTGTTTTCTGTGGGATTGTAGCATTACTAGACTATTTACAAACTAGAGAAGGAACTTTTGACGTCGATTTAAGAGGAGTAGGTTGCAGCATAGGAGCTATAATAATGCAAACAGACAGAAAAATGTTTTCCATTCATCACGCCATGAAGTGTTGCGAATGGATGACTCTGTCAGACGTTGAAATGGGGAGCAGAACGGCCAAGGAAAGGTCAGCGCCTTGTTCTGCTCCGAGGGAGCTGATATGTTAGGAAAGGAAACCCCTCGCCATCCTTCATCTGAGGACTGTGGACACATCTGCTTCGTGGCTTACTATGTGGTGCCTTCTGCTGTTCCTAACCACATTGACCTTTTGTGTGGGAGAGACACAATAGGTAACTGAAGAGATTGTACTTTATCACCACCTAAATGCTTTGTTGCCCATTATCCCAATTGGTATTTATTAGTTTACCCTAAGTACTCGTGTAGCCCAATGTGACATTTCCCCACGCAGCCACAGGCAAGATTACGGTATTGTGGCTGTGTTTGCTTAACAGTGCCAGGAGGTATTTCTATGGGGAGTATTGGAGCAGACGGAGCAGACTAATACTGTTAACATCTGGAATAAATGCAAGGAAAGCTCCAGTAGACACAGACCCTCTGTCAAAAGTTATTCTTTAAGGTGACTTTTGAACGGAGTGAGGACTTCACGTAGGTCAAACGTAGATCAAACAGTTATCTTATTATATTCTTTATAGACCCTATTTTGTGTCATTTTTCTGACAGTTTTATATTAAGCAACTTGCAGGTTATGAAAGCGGTTAGGGTTTGTGAAAAAGGTAAGGTAGACTGCAGATATTAAGGGTCAGATTCCATAACTTTCCACTTGGAGTCAAACACCCTAACCATTAGACTACCTTTCCCACTGTCAAGCACTGGAGTTTAAGTGGAAATAAGCCAGTGTCTTTCAACATCACTCATTGCATTTGTTTCATTAGCTGAAGCACCATTTAGCATATTTCATGCGTTCAACAATAAGACAAATAAAATGCATAACCGCCTCCTCTTATTTTCTAGCTTCAAGCTTGAATCAAGCGTGATTTGACATTAAGAGGTGGCGAGTGAGTGTTGTCGTTGTGGGACCAATCTCATCAGGAACGAACACCTCCCAAAAACTCTTGACTCTCACGGCCCACCATTCTCTATTGTGTTGGACAACCGAACAGCACAAACACACAAAAAACGACAACACCCCTTGCATACATGAACCACTCGCAACACGCCTTTCACAACCAGAGTTGTATACTCGCGATGTTCGACGCTGCGACAGAGAGAGACTTACACTCTGTTCCCTACTTCTCTCTCTGTAGCACAAACCCCCAAAAGCCCGGCTTATGTGGGCCAGCGAGTAGCACCCAACAGATCCATGGCTCGAGACTAGAGCCATGTGGTCATATAGGACATGGTCCTCATCCAAACCCACCCACCATCTGGAGTCCTCTGCAGTCAGATCCCTAACCGAAACTGATCTGCAGACGGAGGCTAAGACCCAAAGAAAAACTCTGTGTGCTCCCAGTCTCACTCAGACCTTCGATTGCCGATCCATTCCCTGGCGTCTTGGTTAGGATGCGAGTGAATGTTCTGCAGATTGGAGTTGATTAGGTCATTACAGATTGTCCTATAACATTTACATTTCCCCACACACTGGTCTTTAAACTGTTTGATTTGAGTAAATGTATTCTGATTGAATTAGCCAGGGTAGAATACCGTGGATCCAATGGCCGTTTAAGTAGTGTGTGATTAAATTATTATTTGGATTGTCCTAATGTCTAAGCTCACTTTCAACAATTCTGGAAAAAATAGCTGCTTCATTTTATAGCGTGGGAGGGAGAAAGACAAACAGAGAAATTAAGTTATTTATTAACTGGCTTTCATAACAGAACCACTGTCTGGATCTGTAGAGATAGAATTAGATAGGAGATGCTTTCTCGTGTATCACTATCCTCTAGGATTCACACTTGGAGCTACGTTAACATGCATCAACGGCACAGTGTAACCGGTAGCCTCTGTTACTCTTCTCCACGGAACAGAATCAAAATCCTGTGCTATGCAGTCTGCAGATAAAACCTGTGAGCTCTAGTGCCGCCGACACCCCTCTTAGAAGTTTAACCTCATCTGATGGCCGCGTGAGCAGGGAAGACAAAGCGAGCAGAGCAGGCCTTTAGAATACTCTGAGGCATTGAGCAGGGCTTGGCTCTGATCTAAGGCTGCTAGATGCTCCCCCCCCCCCCCCCCCCCACACACACAGTGCTGATGGAGTGACAATAGGCAGGAATGAGGCTGTCTAAGGACTGAGTATGTTCCTTAAGAACAGCCTGCTGTTCAATGCTTGTAGGATTATGCTGTGTGTTCTGTTATCTGTGTGTGTTATGTGATATATAACATGATGATCACGACGTGTATGGATCACATGTGATATATGACACGTGTTGTCCTGTGGTCTACAGGTTGGGGTTGCCCATGACATTGATTACATGTTTGTTTGGTTACATATAACATGTATGATAACACGTCTGACCGTGACGTGTTTACGTTAGATGTATGTGATATGTAAGTGGCATTGTAACCCTGTATTCTCTGAACTGATCATGACAGGTGTGTTCTGTTATGTAATTGATAACATGCATTATAACCCTGTATTCTCTGAACTGATCATGACAGGTGTGTTCTGTTATTTAACTGATAACATGTATTATAACAGTGTATTCTCTGAACTACAGGTTGGGCTTCCCCATGATGATCATGACGTGTGTGATCGGCATGTGCTACCTGCTTGTTACCCACATCGGCCTGGGCTGGAACCTGTGAGCGGGCTGCACATACACAGAGACGCTGTGGATGCAAATTAATGTGTGTGTGTGTGTGTCTGTGTGTTGTAGTGATGTGTGTGTGGGTTTGTGGGGGGGGGGGGGGAAAGAGGTGATTCCTTCCTCAACATCCCATGATACTGGCTGGATGTCTAACCAGTCCCGGTTTTGGTAGAAATAGGTTTAAACCCCGGACCCAGAAGGTTTGATACCCAGGGCTGATCTACAGTGAGTGAACACATGAAGCTAGCCCATGATGTCGATGGAACCTTCTAGAAGGCCCTACAACCATGGTTCTAACGCGCTCACTAGACAACTGACAGATGTACAGTATGTAAGAAAAATATTAACATCTCCTGATGATCCCACCAACAGAAGTAGCTCATGGTCTCAACTCGACTAAACCTTCTATAGTCAATCTTAAGATGAAACATGTAATTTAACTGTATTCATGTTAAAGCCAAGGGAAGAGTTTGACGCGTCAAGCTAAATGGCTACATTTTGTTCTGTGTGGTGCTATATGTCCCGTATGGGCATGTGTACAGACAATTTATATCTTTAAAGATTATACAATTGGCTACATTCCTCACAGTGCAAATGGTGTTTCTCTGGTTGTTTCATCAGTATGACTTTGATCTGCCCACAAAGATAACCATGTGCTTATTTGTACAGAAAGTATACTGTAATACCCAATAAAAGGGATTTTATAGTGACAATGGTCTCATTAAGATTTATGAGCTATGGCCAAATATTAACGCCCTGTATCTTGTTAAACTGAATAATCCTGCACACTTTAAAACAATTCAAGTGCCAACGTTAGAGCATTAACCTAGTTTAGTGATGTAGATTGATGCTAACACGTTCTCAGTATTGGGGGAATTATAATGGATCCCTTGAATCAAATCACTTCACGTTTCATCAGTATAAAGGAGTTTCTCTAGCACTTTGAGGAGAGGCCCTTCACGCTGCCCATCTAACTGTATAGTATCTCCAACCATTGCAAACTTTGTAACTTTGATACACTGATCGAAAATAAAGATGTCAACATGTTGGCTTCTCATGGATCTTCCTTAATTAGTTTGTTTGTGTTTTTTTTACATTTCACCATTTATGTCTATGTGTAAATAGGTAAATGCAATACGATGCAATTTAACTGGAAATGCATTATTATTAAGGTCAAACACATGGATGGCTCATAAAGTTCCACTGTTTAGACCCAATAGGTAGAACCGCTGACGTCATTATCTTCCATAATGTGAAATCTAAAACCTATTTGGTCCCCTTAGAGTTCCCGCCACTCATCTGCCTGCATACCTGATTTAATTTGAAAACAGGTGCGTTGAGATTACGTCGGAACGCAGAGACGGTTGCGTCCGTATTTGTACAAAGCCTTTATTTTGAAAGAATTAACGTAATAAGTTCCGAGTGCAACCTCGGCTACACACACACTCACAGAGATGCTAACCAGACATTCGATCTTCCATCAGCTTTCTTCTAACAGTGAGTTACCAAATGTATGACCATTCAAAACTTGCCAAAGAAAAGGTGTTGATAAATATGCGTCTATTTGGCAGCTGTTGAATCGAGTCTTGAAGATTGTAGTAGACGCACAATCTGGCTCTTGGCCAGATTGCAAATTCGATCGTCTTGGCAACAGGTTTGTACAACAGCAGCCTTCCTCGAGCCTTGACTGTGTATATAAAAGCTTAAATGAGCGTGTTGGCTACACAGTAGTAGCTTTAATTTTCTTTAATAGGTCCATGAGTAGTAGTCCATCAACTCTTCCACGGACTATTGTTCGGCTGGCCATGTGAACTAATGACGATGTTTTACTCCTCCGGATTCACTGCTCTCGTTCATTAAAGGAGGATTAAAGTGATTCTCTACTCTGCAATTAAGTGGAGCACGGCAATTAAAATGATTCACTAGGCCTATATAGGTTATTATTAACTTAAGGTCAGAACTTTCTGGTAACAACTTAAGTAACACATGAAAGATATTGTTAATGGACAAAAGCGACACAGGTTTGTCAGACCAGTGTATCGGAATGGGGTATCGGAAAGGGGGTTGAACATAACTAGGACAGTTATTGGTGAAGTTTGCGGGATTAAGGTCAAAGAAACTGCCACAACCGTTCACAGTAGGCCTAGAGTTACATAATAAAATATAGCAAACAATTATAGTAAACAATATAGCAAACGCCTCTTGTGCTGAAGAAAATGACAGCAGCTTCCCCAGACCAACGTGCAATCTACCATTTGAGCTTGGTCTGGCAATAGCCAGGATAACTCTTATCCCTTCTCCCCCAACATTGAAATTGTTCCCTTTTCGGTTTGCTCACCTAATTCTGAACTGTTTAGAGCATTTAGATAAAAGATATCGGATCCTGAAAAGTTGGTTCCAGGTTTGAACCAAATAATAGCATGTTTCCCTTGACTGGAAATGCGAGCCATGACCATGATGGAGGAAACAATGGATGTGTGTATATATATATATATATATATATATATATATATATATATATATATATATAATATATATGTGTGTGTGTGTGTGTGTGTGTATATATTATATATATATATATATATATAATATATTATATATATATAATATATATTCGAACTGTATTCTATTTATTATTTTATTTATTTATTTAAAAAAGCACTGAACAAGATCTGCGCCTTAATTTCGTTGTGTAAATACACTGTATTTACCCAATGACAAATAAAGATTCTATTCTATTCAATTCTAGGTGTCACACCAAATTTGTACCGGGTACCAAATTTGTACCGCCTACGTAATCAGATTACGTAAGGGGTTGTCCGTTGCCAGGCAGGTTTAAAAAAAAAAAAAATCGCGCTCATGTGGCCAAAGACGTATAATAAAGATAACGCTAGATCAGTGATTTTCAACCAGTGTGCCGCGAGAGATCGTCAGGTGTGCCGTGGGAAATTTTCTAATATCACCGAATAAACCATTGTCGGGTCACGTGTCTGTGCTGTAATAAAGTGTAATTACACTTTATTGATAATGTACCTTAATTTTCGGATTAAACCGCGCCTTTTTTTCCCCCATTTTTCGATTCTGCAGCTTATATAACGGTGCGGCTAATCTATGGATTTTTACATTTAACGGCTACTCAGAAAATTAGTATTCGAAGCTTAAATCAGTATTCGGAGCTTGGTTGTTTTTTTTCCACGTACGTGACGTTACAAGAGCGAGGGAGGCAAACTATAAGCGTCAGCGACACCAAGCAGAGAAGCGAGAGAGGTGGAGGAAGAACAGATATCTTGTTTCCCTTTACTTTATAACACAACATTAACGGGATCTCGGGAGGAAAAGTAATACTTGACGAAATGCGAATTAGTCGTTTGTTTACGTTCGCTGTACAGCGCCGCACCAATCAACTGTGACTGGCTTGCTGCAGAGCGTGAGCTTCTTGGGAATACCCGA
The DNA here is from genome assembly GCF_902167405.1 of Gadus morhua. Taxonomy (NCBI): domain Eukaryota; kingdom Metazoa; phylum Chordata; class Actinopteri; order Gadiformes; family Gadidae; genus Gadus; species Gadus morhua. The sequence goes on from NC_044059.1 coordinate 5,944,878, forward strand.
ACAATATAATGGATTTAATATGGACACATAAGACAATCAATTTATTGCCCAAATTCCCTGAAAAGATGCACGTTCCAGGATGAATTGAAAAGCTCCCGTAAGGGCTGAGATGGCAGAGGACAGCTGATTTGGAACGGAACAACAGCTGTTCGCTTTCACGGGGAAAAACTAAAGAACTTCTACCTACTTATGGTGCGGCCACACCAGACGCGTATCTCGCGTACTTTTTACGCGAGATACGCGAGTAAAATGTTGCTTGACCATTTTGTGTCAAAAATGGTCGCATACGCGCAATACGCGCTATACGCGCCTACGTCACTCGCCTAGATGAGTCCATGTCCATGCAAGTGAACGGAGCGTTCCCTATTCGTCATAACTATCAAACCAAACATCCTTCACATTCACCGAGCGAACATTACGAAAGTAAAATGCACATTTCTCGCTAAAATTTTTTCCATAAACGCATTTAATGGCGTAACTATGTTACTATTTCCACCCAGAATAAAGAAAGTTGTCGGCCGTGGCTGCGCTGGAGTCCGAGGTAGGAAACCCCAACGCCGCCGTGTGTTTGGGTGATAGAGTTTAGATCGGGTTAGATTAAATAATCTCGGATATAAATAACAATAATCGGGTTAAATAACTTCACATGGTGTGTCTGGTGTGTTTCCCAGCAGAGAAATAGTCCGCCAAGACGTTGAGGTTGCTTAGTAACCAGAGACTCTGTCCATGCAAGTGAACGGAGCGTTCCCTCTTCGTCATAACTATCAAACCAAACATCCTTCACATTCACCGAGTGAACATTATGAAAGTAAAATGCACATTTCTCGCTAGAAATGTTTCCATAAAAGCATTTAATGGCGTAACTATGTTACTATTTCCACACAGAAAAAAGTAAGATGTCGGCCGTATGCTTCTGTCCAAGCTCACTACTCTCTGCCAGTGACGTCGGGTCAAGCTCAACGCTGATTGGGCAATGCGTGTCTCGTCAGACGCGTATCTCGCGTACTTCGCGTAAAAAGTTCAATTTTTGAACTCTTTTGAAATGTACGCGATATACGCGATATACGCGCGTATAGCGCGTATTGCGCGTAAATATACGCGCCACATACGCGCTATACGCGCGTAAAATGTTGCTTAATACGCGAAATACGCGTAATACGCGCGTAAACCAATGGTTCCCTATGGAGAAAATGGCGATTTCATACGCGAAGTACGCGAGATACGCGTCTGGTGTGGCCGCACCATTAGGCCTACTAATTAACGTTCAAAATCTATTAAACATTCAACAAAATATGCAGATACTGTCAAAATCGGTTCCAGGGAGTATATAGGGATTATTAATGTTGTTTTTATGGTGTTTTTTTCTGGAACGAGTATTCGAATATTCGCTCGGAAAAACCAACGAGTATTCTAAGCCTGAAAAATGGCATTCGGGCCAGCCCTAATGGTAATTAAACATTAAAACAGAGAGAGACAGAGCTGTTGAGGAAGAGCTTCGTGTGTGTCTTTCTACCATTCCTGCCAGGATATCCATTTTGTGTTAATCGAAACAGGCCCAGGTTTCACACTAAGTGAGTATAAATACATTTAGAAACTATATTATTAACTATATGTGTTGGAGCTAGTCAGTTCTTAGATTTAATTGTAAAACATTTATTTAGTTTGTTTGCTTAATATAAAATAATATGACTTTTGTTTATTTTCTCGTTTGTATTATAAATTAGTTAATTTGAGTTTGTTTATGCTTTTGTTTTGAAGTTATTACTAGCCTATATATATATATATATATATATATATATATATATATAGAGGGGGAGGGCATAGGTAAGACAGGCACTGGGAAGGGTCATGGTTTTTTACCAGCTGTACGAGAGAGACAAAGGAGTGAGGCTGCTGGTTCACACTGTCGCATTTGTTTTGTTTGCTTGGAAGATCGGAAAATAAACCTGCAGAAATCTAAATTCACGACTGGACAGTTGACTCTTTCCCCTGCACTGCGTAAGATTTGTCCCCCCTGGTGCCTCAGCGGCTATTTTGATTACGTTGCTTTGTTTGATTTCTTAATTTTCAAGTTATTGTTTCATTGAGGACAAATCGCCACTACAATATATATTATATGTACTGTGTTATTGTGTCGTTTTATCTCATTTTGGTTGGTGGTGTGCCCCAGGATTTTGTAAATGTAAAAAGTGTGCCGCGGCTCCAAAAAGGTTGAAAATCACTGCGCTAGATAACACTTGTTTTTACTTTATATTTGTATTGTATTTAATTGTTTAATCGAATTTAGATAGTAAACTGACTGTTTAAAGTGTATCATAGTCTAGCTAGCTTGTGTTAATTTAATTTCCTTAATTTAGATAATAGATTATAGGTAATAGATAGATATAGATAGATAGATGGTAGATAGGTGAGCAGGCATTTACTAACTGGTAAATGTTTTTTATTATTATTATTCCCCATAACATTTAGCTATTACTGTAGGGAAATAGATAAAATCAATACAATACCATATACATATAAAGTTATGAACGCTAATAAATTTAATTTTTTGTAAAATAAGTGTTATCTGTCTTGTCGCGCAATGAACGAGTTTGCGAATGTTCTTGAACCTTCCCACGTCTTTCGACGCGATCGTCCGTTGCCATTGAGGCCATTGAGAATTTGTTAATAGAAATGCGGTTTGTTTAAGAAACCAATCATCTGTTGCTTTTACAGAAATAGCTAGGAAGCAAAGTCGTGCTGTATGCCAAGCTAGTCGTTGATTTGGTCAAGGCTGGGTACACCATAAGAATTACGAATATTTTTTTTATCAATGGAACAGTCTAAAAAGTCACAGCTCTTTCAACTTTGCTACATAATAGCAGTGTAAGTATATACAGAGTGCAGTGGATGCATAGATGCATTAAAAAAAATGATGAAAAGCGGAGAAGGTACAGCAAAAAAACTAAATAATCTGAAAACAAACAGCAAATTACACTTATGTACATTATCATTCTGCTCGGTCCGTCTGAGTTAGCTCCACATCAGCTCCCTGCTGTAGTTGACATTGTTGTAATAGGTGAACAGGAGGCTTTATTTCAATGGAACAACTTCAAATGACTCATCCCCATGCTCTTCACAAAAATGTTGATGGCTGTTTAGTGTCAAAATGTTGCTCTTTTCCACTCTCTCTCCTTGCATCTTACCTCCAGACCCTTCTTTCAATGCAAGGTTTTAAATAGCAAGTAAAAATACAAATGTAATGGATGTTTATTTGCTTGTTTCTTTTTTTATTTTTTCATAAAGTTAATAAATATGGTTTCTTTTTTTTAATAAAGAAACCATATTTATGAAAACCTCTCTGAAATGTATAATACAACCATTTTTCTATATACCATCCATATTTAGACATTCCATATTGTTAAAGGCCTAAAGGTCATGCCTTGATATTTTTATTCTCTAAGAACCTGCCTACTGCTGTGTGCTCCCTTATTGTTTATGACCTTTTACACGGTTGTAAATATTTAATGCTCTACATTTGCAGAGGTTAAACTAAAATGGCATCGCCACATTCAGAACGATTCACTTGATGTGCTTCTTTTGAATAAAGAAACTGAATGCTGAATTTGTTCATTTCTCAAGTTTGTGATTTATGTTCTTGGAGTAATTGTGGTGGATGCTAACGAGTGTGTGAATTTCCTCAAGATTTTTTCTCTTCTGACGATTGCAGTGGCATAGCAGATGTGAGTGTTGTCTCAGAGAAGGGCAGTTTTACATCTCAGAAAGACACAATGAAAGGACAGGTTGCAGTAATTAACCCTGCTTCCTGCTCATTGTCGGTTACGCCTTTGATTCGTGGTCCGGTTCTGCTGCACGACAATGACAAAGGACATCCCCTGCTTGTCAAAACTCATCATTAATATCCTAGAATTCATTCACATTTTAACCCCAAAATGTAAAAAAACTGAGGAATCTCTAAACATGAAGAAAGAAGCACTGCCAAATTTTCCTCAATGTTCATCTTGACTTTCACTGGTAATTGCTTTAAAGTGGCCAATTTCAGCTTTTCTAATCAAATCAATACATAATTTCCAACATGTTCTTCGGAAATAAACAATATTGCGTTAGCAGTTTCCCTGCAATCCTGGACTAAGGTATCAACACTTAATTGGAATACTTCTGGGCCATTCCAGTCTGGCTTTTACTTGGAGAAATTCTTAATTAAACAGAAAGTTAAGAAATTTCCAAAGGCATCTAATATAAAGTTAAACAGTAAAATGCCAAGACATAGTGCATTTCAATGTCCTTGCCTGTGTGGTTGCACTGGGAGGGTTGTGAGTGGCTCTGATCCATGGCCATGTGAAGTAGGAGACAGGAGGGTATAGGAGTTGAGGCGGTCGTCTCTGGGTTGATCACAACAGACTGAAACTCGGCATGCTGTGTAACTCTTTCTCTGTCCAACAATGGAGCATTAGCATATGTATGGCGGGAAGACAACACAGTCACAATGGCACATTGTATGCTGAATGTACAAGGTGATTGGAGAAATGAACACTGCATGGCATCGACTTAATTTGATTTCTTATCGAGCCATCGTGCACACAATGCAACAGATGAGTGACACAGCGTTGAACTCACGACTCCTGATTCATCCTTCAAGTGTTGTGACAAAGTTGTGACAAACTCTGTCTGACACTGTTGTGGAATATGCGGTTCCGATGGGCATTTTCATTATGTGAATTTTGAGTTATTCAAACGTTATTTCTACCAGAGTTAATTTTTTTTTAAATTACGGCGATCGAGTAGTCCGTTCCAAATGAACTGTTAACAACATTAATGTTTTCATTATTCAAAAGATTGGTTGTTCTGCCAAAGCTGTAAGATCAGAAATGATTTATATATTTTTTTATAGTTAATACCGTTTTGCTTTGTTGCTTTCTCAGAAAAAGCAAGCTAATTTCAGTTGACTTAGTTCAATTAAATCTCTGGTATTCGTGATGGGCATTTATTCCCCATTGTTAATTGCCTGTTATGAACTAAAGGATTCATTAAAAACTCTTCAATGGCACTCAATTCAATGACCATGTGGTATGTCATGAATAATAAGTACATTTACGTGCCATTTAGATACATCGTTAAAGGGTGAAATGCTTAGCATGGGATTTAAAGAAATGTCAACTATGCCGAGATATTTGAGATACTTTTTTATTAACTTACATACGGAAAATATGTCTGCTTGTGTGTCTGATTGATATTGAACAGATACAATTAAGATGAAAGGTTAATTAAGGAACATTCTTAAAGGGTCAGAAAAAAAAAATGTTTTTTTACCTGACCCTTTCCTTTCATCCGTCTTCATTAGTGTGAAATTGTCCATAGCGTCCATTGTCCATCTACATACTTCCCCCAATGGTAGAGTCGGAGCCTAGCTTCATTTATTTTAATTTAATCTTTCTTCAGAAAAAAAAAATGAACAAATAAAGTGGCAATATAGTTTTCTGCAGCCTAAGTCAACGACATATCGGTATCGGCCCAAAAAGGGCCATAATGGATTTCCCCTAAGGATCCTAAGAGAGATAGTAATTGGCAGGTACCCATATATGTATTGCAATGAACTCATTTATTGTTTTCGAGGCGGTGATGCTGAAAATACTTCCATGTTGTCCTATGTCCTCTAGGGCACTGCCTGGTTACTCATTTGCCGTCACACTTACCTTGCGTTAAGTTGGGCCCTGAGAATGTAACCTTGGGCACTTGATAAGGTCCTTATTAAAATGGGGGGTTTGCGTATTTGGTTACCTAGTATTTTTAGCAGTGTAGGGTTTGGCATGTTGGAATGCTTGATAATGATCGGTTTATAAGCGTTTTTTTAACAGTTTTATTACCACTTGTAATCAGTTATGAACACGATGTGCCGGTTGATACAATGGTCATCTTTCTTGGCATTTATTATGTCAAAAGACAATCATACAAATACAGCTAAACAAGAAATATACAGTCTTTGTCCAGGATAGATAAAACCAATTCCTACTACTAAAATACCTTTCCCTTCTCTTCTAATAATTTTAACAAACTGCTTCTGAAGTATTGAGATATAGAACGCAATGATATACATCATGAAGAGAAAATAAATTCATATATTATGCCTTCTAACTGTTCAGTACTTTCACATGGAATTACTGCATGTTTTTAGATTGTAGATGAAAGCATTACATTAGTTCAACCAACGTGATTTTAAATGGCATCACAGCATCAATACACTGGACAGTACCTCCTGAAATACTAAAAACATTGAGTCTGTGTCTATGAAATATTGATAGCAGTTTTAAGCATGAACTACAGCGTACTGTATTATCTCAATTTATCTATGACTTTTAATGTCATTTAAATTGTAATTTGAACACTTAAGTCCATCGTGGATATCCAAAGATGGATTTAAGTATGTTTAATATGACTCCTCCGCATGTGGAGTTGTTTAAATAAAACACTGAATAATAAATGTCTGGGAAAATGGCAGATGCTCCGTGATATTTATGAGACAAATGTGAACGTTCACTAAATGTGAACTTTGTACAACAGAGAGACATTCATGGAATGGTTCTAATTTTACAGTTTGATTCGAAGTTCGTCAGCCAAATCGTACGGCAGTTAGAATGTAAAGTTTCTTGATGAAATATGTATTTTATATCTGTTAATTCTAAGGAAACAGTTAGTCTTTGGTTTTTTATTCTTCACAGTAACGGTAATTGGGATGGGATTGATGCTTTGCACCTCTACCAAGATGAGTTATGTTTTGGTGTAATTAGGTTGGACATTGGCTGGCCTGGCTGTGTCATTGAACTTATTACAGCATCAAAATAATACATTTCTCACGTGTCCCCTGTAATACTATCCCGGGAAACAATCATTAATTCTCATTCCATTTATTGTTTAATTAAACTATTTGAGGGCCATAAATGTGTCTTTAAAAAAATAACACTTTTTATTTTTTGTGTCTTTTTCAAACCAACAAAACATAGTTGGAATTTGTATTTATTAAACTTGTATTTAAAGGTAGCTAATACAAAGAATATATTTTAATGTTAAGTGCTAGATATACATGTTAAATAATACCAAGGTGATAGTTAGTTCCAGCTTCCTTGGTGGTCCGCATGTCGTTTTCTGTCGGTTGTACTGAAAGTTATGGCAATCACAGGAGACTGGAAAAATAACCTTTGGAAAAATGGTTTTCCTTAAATTATAGTAATGTATAATGTATTCTGGTATGAATAATATTTTGTTGGCAAAAATGTGTAGCAATTTAAATGTGCATTCAACTGGATATGAATTTGTCTGCCGTTTATTAATTTTTTAAACCTGCTACATGTCGCATGAATGTATAATCCATTATAAATATGAATTGCTCATGAATGTGTGAAAAGTCGGATATGGATGAATGTTGCATGTAAACCCCATCACCTATGTTGTGCTGTTCCACATACTGTCTAACATCATATGTGAAGCATAACCAAACACCCAAACATTACATGACTGTAGTAACCACACATCAGGTTTGGGGCTGTAACATTTAGCACTTCACTTCGGGCCCCTACGTCTCTGCATCGCTTTCAGAAATGTTTTACACATCAAATCCCAAAATGCATTACAGGATGGATTTCAAATCTTCCATTTCTTCTCCTAATCTATCAATAAATCCTGTTTGTTTTTTTACATGTGGCGATCAAAATGAAAGCACTGTCTGTCACAGACTTAAAACAAACAAACTAATACGATACACATTTTAATATTTTCTTATGAATACCCCAGAGTATAAAGTCCTATCTATCTATAAAACGTTTCGGGTGAATTTGAGCCAGAGTGTGGTACACCCAACACTCACAGCACTTGATGTGGAGTGCTTTATTCCAAAGATGATTTAAAAGAGGGCCATATTGTACAGTGTAGCACCACTCCAAGGACCTTATTATTGCTGCCCCTGAGAACCGCCTCTGCTGCAGGGAACCAGAATAAACAGCAGCAGCAGCAACAACACAACAGTATACCCCACCAGCAATTATAAACCACCAACATCCACACAAGTATATCAAAACAGTAAGGCCTAGAAGTCATACGTGAACGTTTGTTGAATACTGAAGCAATTGAGAACCAAAGCTCACAAACCTAATCGTCCGAGTGACTAACAGTGATAACAGTTGCTAATGCAACTGTATTGAAATGGGCTTGACATGGGTATTTTATTATGAATAAAATGTCAATACTTAATCGTCACCTTAACCCTTCCACAACCAATTCCCAGTGTTACTACGTGTGCTTGATCAAAAGTCTCTGAAATGATTTCATTAACGGTATCATTTAAGAAAACAAGAATAACTTGGCACATACGTGAACTATTTGGCACATAAGTCGCAATTATATCAAACAAGCTCAAATGCTTTAACTCGGACCATGTATGGATCAACTACTATGAATGTTTTTTCATATATATATATATATATATATATATATATATATAAATGGATGGATATGACTTTTCCCTTTGCTCATCTCAGCTCTGGATGTAATACTCTAAGGCAATTCCATGGTGCTAGCATTGATCTTAGCACAGATGTGACTAAGATCAAACCATTTGGAAATGAACTAAGCTAACTCTATGTTGTGTTTTGTAGTAGGGATGAACACTGAGATACATAATTAAAGGTAAAGGCCTGTGGATGTCAGTATATTGTACATAATGTTTTTTTTTTTTCAATTATTGTCATTTGTTGTGTTTAAAAAAAAAAGAAAAAAAAAAAAGCTAGCTCAGTGCATTAATTGACCTCCCCAGTGGTGTTCGATTTATTCCAAAACACCGATATCAAGTCATCCAGCATATTCTTTTGATAATGATGAGGGTAACTCTTCAGAAGTTGATGCTAGTGCTATATTAAGGGTTTTTGTAAATAACGTACAATGATCTATTACCAATTGTAAAGATAAATCGAGACTCCTTGACTTGTATAAAGTGTTACCAATGGTTCTATCAATTGTTAATCAAGGTGATTGCAGCTTTGAATCTCAAAAACGAGGCAATCAGCAATGTTGCTCGCCCCACTTTGTTTTGATTACATAGTGTTTTGATTGAGTCCCACGGTTCTTGATTACTGGCCATTGCTGTACAGCCGAAAGCATGAGAACTGTGAGACTCAATCAAAACCCATAAAAAACAAAGTGGGGTGGACAAAAAAAGAAAATGGAGTACCGATTTTTAAGAGTCAACTATAGGTGCTTAATACATAAAGTGACAAGAGGATTGAGTCACCGCCTACGGGCCATAGTCCCGGGGGAATCTCTCGCAGTGTTGCTTCCATTAACTTTTGCCTCGTTCACCAAGACTACGACCGCAAGCGCATTGTGGTCATTATTTCCCTGATGAGTGTAGCTGATAGTTGCTACCCCTTCGGAGGAAGGCACTGTGGACACTCCTACCCCACCCTTGGGTGCTCCTCCACTGGGTCTGACCTGTGGTACACAACGCAGCTCAAGTCCTCCTCATCATCTCTCTGTCTCCCTCCCCTCCCTCTCGCTCCTCTGCATCTCTGCAATAGTCCGCCGGCCTGTGAGTGTTTTGGTATACAAACGGAGTTCTTCAGAGTGTCGTTCTTATTCCTGAAGTCAGAGAGGTCTCCGTAGCTCTGTTCATCTTCAACAGTTTGATGCTTTCAAGAATCCAGAGAACATCAGGGCTCTCGTTCACCTCCCCTCCATCTCTGCGAGGTCTCTGTTCCTCCGGTGGGGTTCGTGCTCTCCCGTTGGCGGGCTAAAGGTAGAGGTATCCCACCCAATACACCACATTGAAGAGCAGAAAGGAGGTGGGAAAGAAGACGCGAGCGTACGCGTCCAGGTCCAGCAGGTCGAGGTGGATGCGTCCTTTTCGCCAGCCCCCGTCTTTGCACTCCTCGTAGCAGCAGAAGAAGCTCTGGCAGTCTTTGCCGTCCAGACACTCGTAGACGCACGCGTCCTCAAACTCCCGCCAGTACATGGCGTTGTTGAGGGCGATGACGGTGTGCGGCGGCCGTATGTCCAACCCTGAATACTGCTTGAAAGGAAGGAAGCGGAGCAGAGGTTTAGTCATGGAGATTTCATTCAATACAAGGGTTTAAAGGAGTCCCAAACCCCTTCCTGCTCTCCTGTAAACGCGGGATCAATTCAGTTTTAATAAGGGGGCCAGGTGTGTTGCATCAACGCCTAATGGCAGTTAACCGGTTAACCTTGTCAGCCATAAGGAAGTTATGCATGCAATAACAAGGGGTTGACCTAGAGGGGGTCTTCCAATGCAAACCAATGTACAAGATGTATGGGGTTTGGTTCTCTCCTGGTGGAATCGGCTCGGTGTAGGAACAAATAACCTAAAACAGAATAGGAGTACATGACATATAACTCGGTACCCTCCAATAACGACGACACCTACAAAAACTATCGTACCCAGTGGTGGTTACACACATTCTTTACTCAAGTAAAGAATGAGACTGATAAAAGTAAAGTGCTCATTCTGCTTATTTACTTCAGTAAAAGTGGAAAAGTACAGGCCTGAAATGGCAAAAGTACAAAAGTTATGTCGCCCTCTTGACATTTCTACCAGCTGTTTCTGTGTAAAGCTGAACTGAACCTCACATCATATTAATATCATTGAAGGCAAATGTTGATAAAATTCTAAAGTCAAATAAAATTAACACAACGCATTCTTCAAGGATGGTTCTGAGAACAGAAAACGTCAAACATTTCTCTGAAATAAGGCCAAGACATGGGAATGACAAGTCGCCGTTCTGAATCTGATCCGTCGGCAATGTTTGCTGGTTCGCTCATCCATCCTCACTTCCTACGCTTATAGTTCTCCCATAGATGTAATTTCTCTGTGGTGAAGTCTCAGTCTCTCTCTCTCCTCTCTGTCTCTCTCTAGTCTCTGTCTTTTATGTCATTTTTGTTTTGTTACCAATGTAATGTGTGATATGCACCCATGGATACACATAGAGATCGTATTTTCGATTGTCCCAACCATGTAGGTGGAAATTGGTCATAATGTTGGGAAGGCACGCAATGATGCAAAATAAAGGAAATTCCCCAATTCCCCTCAAATGCATTCAAACTAAAGTAACGAGCCGGTTTTGAAAATCGAAAGGGTAAAAAGTACATATATATTTGTGTAAAATTGTGGATTGTGAAAGTACATTTTTTTTCAGTAAAATTAATTCTGAAGGAAAGTACAGATAACTGTACAACTGTGAGTAACTGTACAAAGTCCTGTGTCTAGTGTTTGGAAATCTATCCGGATGGAAAAAGGTGTTGGAGAGTTTCGTGACTGTATTGTAGGGTTGCTGCGGTGTGGACATTTTCACACCGAGTAATACGCTCGTGTCAACACCGGTATAAACGGTATTAACTTTGAAACTATAGGTCAACCGCCATCTTCTCCATCAACTCCCTCTCACACTCGGTGACAGCGGCTGGCAGCACGCCAATTCTAGGCGTCTTATAACGTTCTATATATAATAGTATATATATAGTATAATATAATTTTATATATCATAATATCACGGCCAAAAGCTCTGTGCGCCTCCGGATGGCCGTAGCGCGGGGAGCTCACGTAGGGATTGGGCTTCACGGGGGTTTGTTTACCGGCGTTGCTATGGTTACCGGTCTTGTAAGGAAGCACGTCAATTCTCGGCGCGACAATTCTCCCGCACAGAGCAGAACTGTAGCCTATTCTACACATTTTAATTTTCTTAATTATAATTATATTATTCATTTTTTCTGAATTTGTTTTTTATTACTGAAAAAAACAAAAAAAACTCGGTGTTGCCGGTGTGCATCACGAGTAATCGGTGTTGGCCTCAACACCGGTAACACCGGTAATACCGTATACCGCGGCAACCCTACTGTATTGTATGATTGGTGAGAACTTCAAGATATTGGGTAGAAATGGATGGACCTCACACATTTTCTGTACCCTGTTAACCGCGAGTTTTGAGGTGGAGTGATCCCATATAAACTACTGCTGAACTTATACTGGCTTGCCGTAATCACAGCCTTACATATATATCTTTGCTTGGGGTTGATAATCGTGCATTACCATGAGTTAATTATCAGAGCTAAGCTAAACCAAAGCAAATTCTATGCGGTTTAAACTGAAATCTAACCCATGCTTGACTAAGAAGGGTTTTCACAGTCTGTTAAACATGGTGAAATACCTCTAAATGAATTACACAGTTAAACCAAGTGTCAACAGCACTTGACTTTAGCGGTCTGGCTCAAAGTGTACATTATTTATTATAAAAAAAGGATAGTGTAGATAATTTAAATAAGGAAAAGGTTGAAGTACCATTTTGAAAACAAAAAGCATTACAACTTATGAACAAAAGTACCATCATTAATTCATCAGCTTCCGTAGCCTGTATAGCCAATTTCAAAAATTATATAAATTAGCCAAAACTTATCCAACAAAGTTAATTTCCGTAAAAGAAAAAAACTAAAACCTGTCATAAATGTTTCCGAATGAAAGGGGAACTAAAAGCCTCCAACCCACAGAGGCGGATGAAGTACAGTAGCCCACTGATCTGAAGGTTTGAACAATGGTATAAAACAGAGGAATGGCCGCATATTCTGAAAGGGCAGCGGTTCTTTGTTTGCCTTTGACTGAATTATTATAGTTAGGAACTTTGAGAATGGGATAAATCATGGTATTTTTCTACTTCATTGTAACCAGATATTACTGTAATGAATGATAATATAAAATGTTAATCAATGACGGCTCTCTACTTGCTATTTACAAAGATACGAACTGCTTGAGTCATGCGTCATCCTTGTTGACGCACAAAAAAGACATTCATTTGTCAAGGTTGAAAGGTCAGATGTGTTTCATAAACTTCTTCATCCTCTTAGTACCCAGGTTCGACTCTGATCTGCTGCGCTATGCTATGCATCAATCACTATTTGTCACTTTGGAAGAAGCTTCTATCCAAAGTGTCTTACAGGGAATATGTTTTGAGCGGCCGATGTCATTAAGGAGCAGGTAGGGGTTGGTGTCTCTTGCTCCAGGATGCCTACAGGTAGACTGCATACATAGGGGTACAAACTCATAACCTTTTGTTTGGGAGTCACAGACCGTATACTACTTTCACCCGACTTTCCTCTGTTGGTCTATACTGTCCAGGCCATAAAGTCAAAAAAGGCCATGAAAATACCTGCACCTTTATCCAAATTGACTTCAAAAAGACTAAATCAAAAGCATAGAATCAAGCAGCAAAATAAATAATAATAACCCCCCATAAAAACATCTGAATCCAGTTCCGGGCAGATCTTACCGGTCTGCGGGGCTTGCTGAGCACAGGTCTGCGTGCGCTGGCCGAGTAGTAGTTGAGCGTGGCGTACTCCATGAGCGCCGCGAAGACGAACAGGAAGCAGACGGTGACGAAGAGGTCCATGGCGGTGACGTAGGAGACGCGTGGGAGGGATGTGCGCGCCACAGAGCTGAGCGTGGTCATGGTCAGCACTGTGGTGATGCCTGGCAAAGGGGGGAGGGTCGACTGACATGTTAAATGCTTAATGGATTGCATAAAGTGCTTTCCTAACATGTGATTAGGAAAGCGCTTCACAATTAGTGCCTTTCATTCGGGCATTCGTACACCGACGGCGGTGTCAACCATGTAAGCAAACAGCCAGCACAATGGGAGCGGTTAGCATGAGGTGTCTGGATCAGGGACACCTGGATTTTTAAAACCCTGTCTCGACTACGTAGCCCCCCCGCCATTTAAACAATCATTGAGGCCTTAAGTCTTTTATCTCTTCTCTGTCGTGTCTGTCATATGTGGTTAACAACCCTGGTTGTTTTTAAATGTGCTTTATAAATGGATTGATTAGACTAGATGGTTCATCATGGACCGCAGAACTCCAACACATACATGGAGAGGTGAATGTAGGCTACTGTCAAGTCTCACAGTGGAATTGAACTGACCCTCAAAAGGTTTAAGTCTGAATGACGTTATGAAAGTGGAGTAGTACGCGGACACATGAGCAGAATCATTATAACTTACAAATGATAATACTTGGCAAATGATTAGTACTGATATTATGATTTATACTACATTACATTTATTTAGCAGACGCTGTTGTCCAAAGCGACTAAAGGTTAATGCATGAAAGGATGAAGATGATCCCCCCCAAAAAATAGGTCAATTTAAGTGCATGTAAGAAAATAAGCAAAGGAAATGCTTATAGGTGCTACGATATAGAAACAGGTTATAGAGACGGAGAGACGGATAGAATTTTCCTTTTATTATTATTACTATTATTATTTATTTTCATTGACCAAGATGCGCTCTGGAAAGATGAGTTTTCAGCATGTGGTGGAAGATGGGTTGGGATTCAGGAGTCCTGATGCGTGGAGCTGACATTAACAATAGTGCTGATCACAGTGAGTGGTTCAGGAATATCAAAGCCAAAAAGGAGTTCATTAAAAAGCAGAAATCAATGAATAAGCAAACTAAAGAAATGTCGAAGCGACGCCAGCTGGTGTTGTTTTGGTCGGTGAGGGTAATACAATATGTGGGGGGATTCCTTCGGTCTCTTGGGAGAAGGGAATAAGGAGAGAGCTTTAAAATCCGAATGTGCCTTTGCCACAGCTGATTGTGTGGCATATATGACACCCTGAGAAGACCAGCACTGCCTGTGCTGCAGATGTGATGCCCTGAGCAGAAGGCCAGGCTTGTGTTGCAGATGTGATACTCTGAGCAGAGGTGAGAGTTCTCCTGATTCACACTGATGAAGGGCAGGCACGCCTCTCTTCCTCCATGGCTGTTGTTTTGAGGGAATTATTCCACCTCTGATGCCCCCTGCCCCCCCCCACTCCTGATCACCGCTGGGTGCTCCTTAAGACTTGGGGGAGACGGACTGACTGGGACCGAAGCTTGTTCCCCTCCGGTTTCCATGGTGACAAGCTGGCCCCGTCTATTTCAGGAGGACATGCCGCTAGATTTTTTCCCCTGGCCACTATAGACCTGTTGTCATGAGGTAAACCTGTGTTGATGTTAACTAGCCCGACCTCTGTTGCCATGGTGATTATCCCTACCTATCACCATGTTGTCTAGTCCTACCTGTTGCCTTGTGATTAGTCCTACCTGTTGCCATGGGGACTATCCCTACCTGTGGTCAGGGTGAATAGGTTTACCTGTTGTCATGGGGACTATCCTTATCTGTTGTCATGGTGATGAGTCCTATCTGTTGCCATGGTGTGGAGCCTTACCTGTCTTTTCTTATGATTACTTCTACTAAATTGTCTGCGAGAGCAGGGCCATATATAGCTCAACCCTTCAATTGAAAGATTATTTAAAAATATTTAATATAACCTTAAAAACAAAGCCTTGTTCAATGAGTTGCGGAACAAAACCTTAAAGAAGGTGAAAAAAAGTGGAAAAAAAATAAAATTACCTTCACCAAACTGTTCCCAGGACTGCATGAGATTGAATGAAGTGTAAACATAAAAAAAAGGTTAAGGCAAAAATCAAAAGGAGTGAATAAGAAGCATGTGGATGAGGATCTGAGCGTGACATATGAATGACCACAATATCACACAAACCAACGACGCATGCAAGCTGACAAATAAACGTTAAATGTTCCACTATGACATTGGAAATTATTTTTTGGGCTAGAGTTGGGGGGTTTACTCAAAGTCTTCACTGTACAGACAGCTTATATAGCATTAAGTGATGCCCACTCAAAAATAAATTCAATATTGGTTAGTGGATAGAGAAGGGTGGAAATCACTTTAATTACACCGTTAAGACTGGAGGGCGGGGTCAGCCTTTTGGTTGTTCAAATGCAAATTGAGCCCATTTTGACATGGCCCCTGTATTAATGACAGGCCTGAGGCTTGTGACGGCCTACCTAGCGCCGTCCTGGCTGGTGTAGCGTCCTTCTTGATCCAGAAGGAGACCCAGGAGAGCACGACGGTGAGGATGCAGGGGATGTACGTCTGGATGGTGAAATAGCCCATCCTCCTGCTCAGGTCGAAGTACACCGTCATCACCACATAGTCCCCTGTTAGCGTGGAGCACAAGAACCAGTGCCGTGTCACTATTCCTGTTGGCGTGAAGAGCAACCAACACCCCCTGTTTCACTATCCCTGTTAGCATGCAGAACCACCTACGCTTCATGTTCCTGTTGGCATAAAGAACCACCACCTCTGCTTACCTATCCCTGTAAGCACGCAGAACCACCACCACCGTGTCATCACTATCCCTGTTAGCCCGAAGAACCACCACCTCTTCACTATCCCTGTTAGCATGAGGAACCAACACCACTTCACTATCCCTGTTAGCATGAATATCCACCACCACTTCAGATCTCTGTCAGCATTAAGAGCACAGCTTCACTGTCCCTGTTACCATGAAGAACCACCACCACGGCTTCACTATCCCTTTTAGCATTAAGAACCACCACCAGAGTGTCTTCACTATCTCTGTTAGCATGAAGAACCACCACCACTTCACTATCCCTGTTAGCATTAAGATCAGAACCGCTTCACTATCCCTGTTAGCATGAAGAACCACCACCACTTCACTATCCCTGTTAGCATTAAGAACCACCCCCACTTCACTATCCCTGTTAGCATTAAGAACCACCACCACTTCACTATCCCTGTTAGCATTAAGAACCACCACCACTTCACTATCCCCGTTAGCATTAAGAACCACCACCACTTCACTATCCCCGTTAGCATTAAGGACCACCACCACTTCACTATCCCCGTTAGCATTAAGAACCACCACCACTTCACTATCCCCGTTAGCATTAAGGACCACCACCACTTCACCATCCCCGTTAGCATTAAGGACCACCACCACTTCACTATCCCTCTTAGCATTAAGAACCACCACCACTTCACCATCCCCGTTAGCATTAAGATCAGCACAGCCTCACTATCCCTGTTAGCATTAACATCAGCACAGCCTCACTATCCTTGTTAGCATTAATAACCACCTCCACTTCATTATTCCTGTTAGCATTAAGAACCACCACCACTTAATTATTCTTGTTAGCATTAAGAACCACCATGGCTCCACTTTCCCTGTTTTCACAACACTCTGCACTTTTTCCCCTCCAGCATATTTGCATGCTTTTTTAATTTACTCTGGCACCTTATTTACATTCATCATGTCTTGATGATCTGTGGCCAAAGGCTGTAGCCTTGACGCCCAGACCTTCTTAGTAAGCATAACATATGTATTACATTGACTCCTCAATGTAATAAATTATACTATTCAAAGATTGACTTTGGATTATTTACTTCAGTGCTTCAATATAAGAAACTTCCAATGCATAGCCTTTAGGCTAGAGCCGGATTTCCACAGTGCTGTCAAACTCGATGAGGCTCAGGCTTTACCTTGTTGGATTAAGAGGGATGAGGAGGGATTTCAAATCCACCTCCCTTGTTTCAATATAAATTACAATACGATCAATGCTGTGAATACGGTTCTGTAAAAGAATCGATGTGTATTTGGCGGATGTTTTCTACATCCCCACCCCTCTTGTCTAATTCTCTCTCTCTCTCTCTCTCTCTCTCTCTCTCTCTCTCTCTCTCTCTCTCTCTCTCTCTCTCTCTCTCTCTCTCTCTCTCTCTCTCTCTCTCTCTCTCTCTCTCATATACTATAAAGCTATCTCTCTCATATACTATAAAGCTATCCCTCTCATATACTATAAAGCTATCTCTACTGATCTCAGCCTGCTTCTGTTGTGTTTTTATAAAACCTACAGCTTTGTTTGTTTAAAGGTCAACATGGTAGAATATTGGCTATGTCTACCGTTCAATAAGATTGTCAAAAGGGTGGCTCAAAAATATTTTAGAATGAGCTGCGTTCAAATAGAAAATGCATACATAATACAATGATATATAATAAGATAAAAGTGCTTTGTGAGACCTGTGGACGTCTTCAGGATGTCCGAGGTGTTTCTCAGGCCCCGGAAGTCGAACTGGTAGAGCCTCCAGGACTTCTGGTCCGACGCCTCCACAGAGTTCCTCCTCCACTTATAGATCAATTCGTCCCGTGGGTATCCATCTGCAACCATGAGCGAGTCTCGATGTAAGTGTTTGTCCCAGATGGCTGGTAAACAACCATTTAAATATGTATGTAGCTGTTTAGAATTGAAATGAGCCTGAAATAACAGGGCATTTTCTTTTAAATTGAATCCAAAATCATATGTAATATGTCTCATATTGGAATGTATGGTGGGCTTTTATTTTGAAACTCCACATCAGAATGTTCTGAAACTTCTTGCCTGACCCCATGGGGTTGTGAACTATAACCCTGAAGTGAAATGAGCCTGAAATAACAGGGCATTTTCTTTTAAATTGAATCCAAAATCATATGTAATATGTCTCATATTGGAATGTTTGGTGGGCTTTTATTTTGAAACTCCACATCAGAATGTTCTGGAACTTCTTGCCTGACCCCATGGGGTTGTGAACTATAACCCTGAAGTGAAATGAGCCTGAAATAACAGGGCATTTTCTTTTAAATTGAATCCAAAATCATATGTAATATGTCTCATATTGGAGATTTTGGTTGGCTTTTATTTTGAAACTCCACATCAGAATGTTCTGGAACTTCTTGCCTGACCCCATGGGGTTGTGAACTATAACCCTGAAGTGAAATGAGCCTGAAATAACAGGGCATTTTCTTTTAAATTGAATCCAAAATCATATGTAATATGTCTCATATTGGAATGTTTGGTGGGCTTTTATTTTGAAACTCCACATCAGAATGTTCTGGAACTTCTTGCCTGACCCCATGGGGTTGTGAACTATAACCCTGAAGTGAAATGAGCCTGAAATAACAGGGCATTTCCTTTTAAATTGAATCCAAAATCATATGTAATATGTCTCATATTGGAGATTTTGGTTGGCTTTTACTTTGAAACTCCACATCAGAATGTTCTGTAACTTCTTGTGTGACCCCAAAATTGAACCCAAAATCATATGTAATATGTCTCATATTGGAGAATTTGGTTGGCTTCTACTTTGAAAATCCACCTCAGAATGTTCTGAAACTTCTTGTGTGACCCCATGGGGTCTTGTACTATAACCCTGAAGTGAAATGAGCCTGAAATAACAGGGCATTTTCTTTTAAATTGAATCCAAAATCATATGTAATATGTCTCATATTGGAGATTTTGGTTGGCTTTTACTTTGAAAATCAACATCAGAATGTTCTGAAACTTATTGCGTGACCCCATGGGGTTGTGACCTATAACCCTGAAGTGAAATGAGCCTGAAATAACAGGGCATTTTCTTTTCAATTGAATCCAAAATCATATGTAATATGTCTCATATTGGAAAATTGGTTGGCTTTTATTTTGAAACTCCACATACATCTGTTTTTATACATTTCATTTGAGATTGTTTTGCATTTATTTTGAACACTGGAAAATAAGGAGGAAAAAAGTCTTGAATGAGAACTTTGAGGTTTAACTTATGTGTGAGAGGCCCAATCCCAAAGTGAACCCTGAGGACTAAGGACTCACGGAATGAATTGATCTCAGGTGCTAAGTGAGTGAGTGCGTGAGGCCACATGGGCTCAGATAGGTATATACGGGATTGGGAAAGCACATGACGAGAGCACATGTTACCTTGGCAACGTTTAATGACAAAGATGCTGGTGACACTTGCAATGAAAACAATTTATTGATATTAGAAAATGTAATTTTTACTTTTTGAATACTACTTCAGTATAAAGGATGTACTGAATTAGGTGATTATTGGCATACACATACTAATCATAAGTCAGAACGGGCTACATTTGGCTGAATTGTAAAAGGTAATTAGTAATATGAAGAGCCGTTTGGCAGCCAAAAGAGCCGGCTCTGGTTGGTGAGCTGATCCAAATGATCCGGCTCACTAAAAAAAGGCTGAAATTCCCATCTTGTCGCGCATTGACCGTAGCGTTGTTTTGTTGTTTACCTTCCTAATTTCCGGATTTCCCTATTGTCTCCGCGGTAAACGTCACAACGCTTTGAACTGTGGGTAATTCCCTCAGGTGAAGTCTGCACTGATTCACAAACTCACAAAAAGGGCTCGCTAAGTGGTGGACTCAAACCCTCATGCCCTTTGGAATTCGACATTGGGACAGCCCTAAAGCCTTATTAATTTTGCGAGAAAACGCAACAAAGTCTGTGAGTCCGTGAGTCTTGACATTGGGATTGGGCCATAGAGAACCATGTGTGTCTCAGACAGCAGAGTAAGTGAATGGGTCTGGGTTCATCAGCGCTCAGAATCCCCCTCAGTGACACCACTGACCTTCACATGATGGGGGAGTTGTGCCCCAGGGTTCTTTTTTCGCACCAAGCTACTTGATCAGCTTGGATCAAAAGGAAAAACCGAAAAACCCCTTTCTGTCTATTTGAAAGGTGGAGTTGTGAAAAACTATGCTTGTGTGAAATGCTGTTCACTTGTCATCTGTGGCTGATCTGTTTCAGAAGTTGTCATTTATTGCAAATGTTGGAGTTTTCTCCTGACCTTCAATGCATCAGTCGTGGCTTTATGTAATAATTGGGTACATTTCATATTTATTTTCTTAACCAAACAAGAGCTGCCTATGCAGATATGGAGACAAGTCATGCGCATAATCTGCAACTATAACGCTTGCCTCAAATGTTTTATGTTAAGCAGCTCTTTTGAATTGCCGCCCCGTCCTTAAACCGTTGGTATCGTACTTGAGCTCTAGTTTGGACTGTGTTTGGCTCGTTCTTATTCCGGCTTCACCATCTGGTTGCACTCAATTGTAGTGTGTGTGTAACAAATATATTACACTCCCAGACAATGCACATGATTTAGAATTAAAGGTTTCTGAGTAACCGGGAGAGTTTAAGATGCACTCCGGTCCAATATAACACAATTATTCCTAAATGATGAGAAGAATAATCAAATGAGAGGCGTTCTACTAGCTTGAATACTGACCGACAAAATGTATAGGCATTTTTAGGATTTGACATGCAGTGCCATCAGGGCGAACACGTGTTTTGCCAAAATCGACATAATTTACCAATCAAGACAGAATGTTACTTATCATACAGAATATATCAGGACTATTTATATTGACTATATAATGCACAGTAAAGCTTTGTTAATAACCGAAGATGTGTAATTCTCTAATGCGATTATCAACCTGACGTATAATCACAATGGTGACAACTAGTTTGCTTGGACCTAAGACTCCTAGTCTAATCTATTATTATCCTCACATTAATAATCTGGTTATTTTTTAGAACTGCCAGTGTGTTCTCCATTAATTTCAAAACAAATTTAGCGATAAATCATCATATCTTTCTCATAAGCAATAATGTTGTAAAGAAGTCAGGGATATTGCTTCCTATAATTCTTTGTAATGTTTCTCTTAGGAGACAGATTAAACACAGATAGCCACAGCTGGTATATTACGCATGAACATGTCATTCAACTGGTTGATTAATGTTTGGAAATAAGTCTCAGCATGACTGTAACCTACATAAATATCCTGAAGTTATTTCAGAACAGCGGTCCTTAAACTGTGGGTCATAAGTGGATGGCAATAATATACATTTTACGCAAAAAAAATATTTAGCAAAAACCTTAAATGCACAAAATATTATACCGTCTCCAGGGAAACCACGATCTGGGTCACAGCAAGAAGTATCTTTCTAAGCCCCCCACTTTAGAAAGATACTGAACATCTGCCGATCTGCCAGTTTTACTAGTTTGACATGGTACAAAAATAAAACAACTAAATGAATGACATGACGGAAGCTTAACAGACTAAGCGTGTAATAACAGGGAATGCCATGACGACAAAGAAACACCATTGCAACCGCTGAAGAAGCCAGGTGTTGTCTAGGGTGTGTGTACTCACAGCTGGAGAAGATGAGGGGGCACGAGTGGTGGTCCATTGGGAAGTTGTGCAGCTGCAGCTGACACTCTGCGTTGATGGTCAGCCTGCAGCGTAACAAGACACAACAGTGTGACTGTGTGTGTGTGTGTGCGTGTGCGTGTGTGTATGTGTGTGTGACACCAGGGTATCTGCAGGTTTCAGCAAGTCGAATTTAAGACTTTTTAAGACCTTTTTCAATACCACCTTGAACGAAATTTAAGACAAAAAACACGCGAAGGTGGGGGTTGGCAACAGACGCGAGGCAACTTCGGAATAAACTGACGTCTTCCAGCCAACTGTCCTTGAATTTGCACCTACCCATTGTCGCTGACTATCTAGCAATCACGCAGATAATCGTTTATATATGCAGCTAGTAAGAAAGAAGCCTCTCTACATGTCCTTCCTGAAAAGTCCCACGAGAAAAAAAAAGAAAAAAAAAGCATTCCTGTCCCGACAAATTTAAGACCTTGCGTTACAGTATTTAAGACCAGCATATGACATTTGTAACGAATTTAAGAAAATTTAGAATCAGGAATTTAAGACCTTTTAAGGATGCGCGGACACCCTGCTTACGACAATAACCCAGAAATACCGGAGGCACCAAGCCAAACTTGAAATATAAGGTGTTATGCATGTTGTTTGGAAATAAATCGGGATGGAAGGAGGTGAATTGCATGTCCGGTCAAGCATGCAAAAGATATTGGGGTTTTAATCGGTCGATTTTTGAAAGACTTTTGCTGTGATAGTGAAAGAATGTTTTTTGAAGATTTCTGGGTAAAAAGTTAGTTATTTTGGCTCTTAATCTGCTGTGTGATCCTCTGGCTCTTTCATAGACTAAGCTATTTTCCTGTGTTAGCAGAAAACAGATGAGTTCACTATGATACTGATGCTGTGTTTGGCCAGAAAATGGGAGACTTCTCAATCCTAGAATTGAAAGAAACTGGAGTAATGGATCTGGGTCACTATGGCCTTCTGTCCATCAACCAATCAATATATTTAAGCATTATCACCATTCAGCATGGTCCCAGTACACTTTATAATTAAAAATATGGTCTCATATTATATAAACATACAGAAAGCAAATAAAATAGAGAAATTATAACAACCACATTAATAACATCAATGTGGCTTTAAGTAGTATTAATAAAACTTGAACTCAACCAACTAATGCCTAATTTTCAAGGCATAATTCAGTTTATCATAATCAATATTACTAATTGTTTGTTTCATTAAGCCCACATGGGTAGACAATCACACTTCAGATAAATTAAGTTAAAACAAATTAGGAGATTTCTCAGCTGGAACTCTCCGGTGAAGACTTGATTATTTATGGGGTGGTAATTGCTCCGTTGACCTTTTGAATAACCCGAGTTGAATAACGGAAGAATGGTGATGTGAGCCTACAGAATACCGATGAGAGACGAAGGGAAATCATCCCAGTGAATCACCAAAAGAATCCTCCTCATCGTAATTTCTCATTAACTTTCCACGGTGTGGCCCATCCATGTTCAAATCAAACATGGAGGGAAGGCTGCAGTATAATCATTCTGGTTTGTAGAGTATGGAGCAGAACACGGATATATTTAGAAATATTTCTAAAGTCTCCCCACCCTCAGTCTTTCCCGAGTAAATCGATATCTGTTATTATGAACCAAAATTGAAATCTCTTGCACTAGTGGATCACCTTACTTATAACACAAACAGATTTATTTTTAGATGAGAACAATTTGCAGATTTCTCAGTGCATGCTTATGTGTTGTGCGTGTTGGATTGGATCAGTGCTGACTTATGCGGAGAGTTGCTCATGTGATTCTAAGTGAAATGATCCCAAGCGACTCAATTAGGAACCTTAACGGAGGTCGAAACAGGTTCACCAAGAGGCGGACATGATTGATGCTCTTGAACTATGGTGGCCTTTTAAGTCTGTCTCAAGTACGGGTACGGTCGCAGCCACCTGGGAGAAAACTCACCTTTCACTGATGCCTAGACAAACATTATATGCACTAGCATCATCTTCAAAAGATGTTGCTAAACTGGGCATGTAAACCTTGGTACTGATAGCCTGGTGAAGCTACATAATTGGATCCTAATCTTTCTCTGGGCTAAGGCGCACCAAAGATCCAAACCAGATTCAAGGCTCAACATTGTAAAGTTGTAGGCAATGACAAGGAAGAATTTGACACACATACTTTATATACACAAAGTGTGAAGTATAAATTATGATATTTACATTTACATGTACATTTAGGGCATTTAGCAGACGCTTTTATCCAAAGCGACTTACAATAAGTACATTTGTCATAAGAAGTGCATCAATATATCGCTGTCGGTACAGAAAGGATGTTCATAGAACCAAGTGCAAGTACCACAATCGCTAGGCTAATCAATTCCCCGTGTTACAGCCATGATAGCAGCTACTGCAGTTGCTACACAGTTAAGTACTATAATACAATACAATACAATACAGTGCACAATGGTGGCCAGAAGAAGGAGGGTGGCTATGCAGAGTCGAGGTGGACTCTGAACAGGTGAGTCTTGAGTCTTTTTCGGAAGATAGTGAGCGACTCTGGGGTCCTGTGAGTGGCAGGGAGCTTGTTCCACCACTGAGGTCCCAAAACCGAGAAAAGTTGTGACTTTGCTGAACGGCCTTTGCTAGCTCTTAGCGATGGCGGTTCCAGACGTCCAGCTGAAGTAGTTGAGCGGAGGGATCGAGCTGGGGTGTGTGGCTTTAGCAATGCTTGGAGGTAGGCAGGGGCAGTTCCATCGACTGCCTTGTATGCCAGTACCATCGTCTTAAATTTGATGCGAGCTACTACAGGGAACCAGTGGAGGTCCCGGAAGAGGGGGGTCACATGGGAGAACTTCGGTAGGTTGAACACGGGGCGCGCTGCCGCATCTGGATGCGCTGCAAAGGTTTAATCGCAGAGGCAGGAAGTCCAGCCATGAGTGAGTTGCAGTAGTCGAGACGGGAGATGACCAGTGAATGGACTAGAAGCTGAGCTGCTTCCCTTGTGAGGAAGGGCCGGATTCTGCGGATGTTGTAAGGTGAAAATCTTCATTATTTTTATTATTATCAGGGTTTTATCAGATGAGGGGAAAGAGAGAAATAGCTGAGTGTCGTCAGCATAGCAGTGATAGGAGAAGCCGTGTGATGCAATTACCGAGCCCAGAGACCTGGTATAGAGGGAGAACAGAAGAGGCCCCAGTACAGAGCCTTGAGGGACACCAGTTTCAAGCGTGCAAGGTTTGGACAAGGAGCCATTCCATGTCACTTGATAGGTGCGGTTCGTCAGGTAGGATGTGAACCAGGAGAGAGCAGATTCAGCGATGCCAAGTTCGGCAAGAGTGGCAAGAAGGATCTGGTGGTTCACCAACAACAGACCGTCAAATAAGTTCAAACAGTTGTGGTTCCGGCACTGGAATTCTAGAACTGGCCTTAAATATTCAGATATGGCAAATTGATATTAATGCCAAGATTGAATGTGTATTTATTTATTTTTTATTTTAGTTATTAGTTTATGTTGATTGGCTCAAAAAATACCAAAATAACGAAAATAATTACAGACTATCAAACTTAAAGGTGATATATTATACCACCAGGTGTGAGCATGATAAGCCGTTACAAGACGTTTTGAAAATCGGACTCTTCTGACCACACAAGTGGGCCTGTCCACCTAGATGTATGACTGATAGATAAGCAACGTTTGCTATAGTCCACTGGGTAGGCTGGTAGACTGATCTATCCATCACACATCTAGGTGGACATGTCAGAAGAGGCACATTTTCAAAACGGCTTTTAACGGCTAATATGTCACCTTTTAATGGGAGGTTGTGTGAGGAACCATACAGGAAGAAATGACGGCCCTCGCTTTCAGGGATATTTCACACAACAAGGCAATTAATGAGCACACAACACCACAGCGACTATAAAGGAAGTCTCGAGGGTCCTACCTCAGGGTGTAGAGGATCTTGCCATCGTTCCATATCCGGAGCAGCTGGTTGGGCATGGTGATCCAGTGTGCTTCGGCGTTCTTCGAGTTCCTGAAAATGGTGTCTGGCAGCCAGATGAGGCCAACCATGTTGCTGTTCAGCGTCAGGATCTTCATAGTGCTGTTGTAGCTCAGCCTGCTGTCTGTCCACGTCTGGGCGAAGATGATGTCTATCTGGTACTCCTGGAAGAAAGGTCCCAGATGTGATACATGAAATGCACCACTTAAAGCTAGGGAAGCTCATTTGGACCAGCCAGAGTAAGCTAGATATTGAAAGTATCAAACCAAAAATCCCATCCCTGCTACCTACCCGTAAAAATCCCCCGTCTACCTACCCGTAAGGCCTCTGCAGGGGCAGAGGCCTAACGGGTAGGTAGATGGGCAGGTAGGTTGTTAGACAGTTTGCATAGCCAATCACTTCATTCAGGCTAATACCGGCATGATTGAACGGTGTTATTAAAGGCCTTCTACAATTACCGATACTGGAGTTATTCATTTATTTATTTTCTCGGAGCAGTTGATTTATTGAGTGCTGTCAGGAGGTACAAATGCTCTTATATTAATTGACCACACTTTCATTTTTTGGAATGTGTTTGTTCAATCCCAGACCCGATATTCCAGAAAGAAACTAAAGTGAATGTGAAACAACCTGGTGGGCACTCAAAGGTCCAGTCCATTGTAGACCTCCGGTTTATATCTCACCACTCAGGGGGCTACCATTAGTCAAACAGCTAGTGTTTCTAGGCTTGTAAGGTAAGAATTTGACATTGCTTTATACAATAAGCCCGAATATTGGCATCCTTGGAAGGCTAGTTTCTGAGCTAAATCTTCCCCATCCGTTTTTGGGTGCCAATCAACTGAGACGTATTGGCTTGATTGATGACAGGCTATTCCAACCTTATTTGTATGTTTCTCTAGTAAACAACCTTCAGACATTTATCAATAGCCTTGTACTATTATTAGCCTTTTATTATGTACAGGACAAAATCCCCTTGTTTTTTTTATCATCTCCTTTATATCTTTAAAATAATAATAGGTTGATCATATTATTGATAATTGAGCAGACGAAAAAGTCACCAGAAGCAGGAGCCATTCTGTATTGAGCGGTTTACTTTCTAAATGTCATGGATGAAGCCGATGTCACAAACTAGTCGTAGAGTTCAGTGTAAAGACCTTTCTGTTGTCTAGCCTGAGAGCTCCAAAGTCCTCTAGAAATGTGGACAAGGATTACCTCCCTGGACATTAGCCGCGCTAGAGCAACTATCTTTTTCATGGATATGAACATCATTCAAATGATGTGGGTAACCTTGGAATGATCTGTGGTATTGAAAGCCTTTTGGGACTAAATTGTAATTTTGCGATAAAGGCTGGGGCTGTGGTTCCAAACCTTCTCTGGGCTAAGGCTGACCAACTATTCTGCTACTAGGCTATTTTATATGCTCGATTAGTAGCATTTTTTTTTTATTAAACATACAACTGACCTTCAAAAAGTATCACAAGGATACAGGCTCATACAAATCATTGGTGCAGTGATGCACTGCACTACATTGCTGAAGAACTCCCCATAATGGCTTTTGCTGAAATCTTCCTTCCGGAGGGAGGCCCACTCATAGAGATCAGAGGTCAACACACAGCCTGTGACGCTTGGATTACATGGATGACTGTTCCGTGCTGTATCCGGGGATAATAGCAGGGGTTGACTACCTCCATTCACCCCTGTAGAGGGGTCCACTGTCAGAACTAATGCTCCACCAAATGCTGGTGGTTTGGTTCAGTGTTGAAAACACACGTTCTTGTCTTTTCTGGTTTTCCCTTTTTAGAGTTTCGCACAAACCTATTGTTAAAGTTTCCTTCCCTTGACCTTAAAATAAAATATTTATTTAAATGTGTCAATCAGTGTTGAGGATTCTTAGTAAGTTTCTTTAATGGCGCATGTTTCTGTGTTTGCACACTTCCCCAAAAATTCTGCAACGCCCACATGTGTTACCGACGTTGGTGTTGGTGTTTGTGGCGGCAGTGTGCAAGCTCCTTTTTAAAACACTGTTTCGAAGCCGTTACAAAAACAATTCTTTTTATTCATTATATTATTAATATTTAAAGATCAGAGTTAATCTCCTACCACATTCCATATGCAAATACATGATTAGCCTGTTGATATGGGAACAGTCAGTGTATTTTGTTTGCATTGTGAATCAAAATTAAGTAATGGCTTTGAGATGCAGCTCTACTACTTTTTACCACTTCATTTAACCGGTGTCTCGAAAATTCTTTGTTAATACCAACTATTCATGGTAGAACAATTAAAAATGTCATAATTCAGTGTGCAGGTTGAGATCTTTGACAATGTAATGGCCTTGGTAATGTTTTCACAGGGCAGGAACCACCACACCAAACACTGATCTGTTTAGGACTGTGTTCCCTCTGGTCTTTTCCTAGCTGAGAGACACACAGGTTAGGCTAATTGGAGACCCTGTATCGGCTCTAGGCGCTGTTCAGTGCATTTGTCTGGTAGAACGTCCATCGTGTCAATCCCCATAGGCGATAAGCATTTATATAATACTTTTCTAACCTGTGGCCACTGAAAGGGCTCTCCGGCTCGTTGTTCAGGGAATACTCAGCACTGGAGAGGCCAGCTGTCTATCCCTATCTTCATTATTAATTTCCCTTTATCTATGTTCCTGAAAGTCTCCATCGCTGTGGTCTCAGACTTATTTTCTATTCCTAAATATCCTCCTCTCGTTCCTCCTGCCTCATGAGACACTTGGCCGATGGTGTAGATAGCGGTCGGGTCCGCAGGCCGATCCCGTTTATGAATTGGTAATTAAGCTGTTGTTCTCTCCACCCGTGGTCAAATGACCTTTGACCCCCCCCCCCCCCCCCAGCTCTGCAATGCTGGCACACTGAGCAGTGATTTCAATAGCCGGGCCAATTAGACTCCACTCCAACATAAGTAAGCGAGCAGGCGTTTAGAAGCCAGACAGCGGCGAGAACATTTACAGCTCATATAGAGAAGGTCGGAACATATACTCCATTGTGAGGAAAGTCGCAACAGACAGAATACAGTGCATTGAATAAGCAAGAAGGTGCTTCGTCTCTGAATGTCTGAGAATGGATGCATTCTGTGGTGGTGGCGGTCAGGCAGACTTATTTTTTTATCATTTATTTTTTTTGTCCCAAACAACACCACTGATCAATTATAAAGACATCACTGCATTGATTTGTACATTTCATCACTGAGATTTCAGTCATAGAAAAAATTATAAAAGGTGATCAAATCAACTATAGATAAATGCAGAACAAATAAACTTGGAGACAAAAACAAATTGCAATAAATAAAGATAATTAAATTAACCCTTGGAACACAGGACCCACGATCCTGTTCCCATCACGTTCCCTATACATCCTGGGAACATAGGAATGACCCCAATAGCAGTAGCATTATTAGCAGTAGTCTTGCGATAAGTTCCACAGTATCTGATGTAGTCCTGCTGAGGGAACGAGTCAACATGGTAATAAAACCACAATAAAACAGATGTCAACAACACAACAACTATTGCGCTTATTTCATTTAGGAGATCAGTTAACCTCTGAAGTTTATGATGACAATAATATCTCACTTCAATGAATGTGGTGTGCTATACAGATAGTGTCTTATTGTCGTCATTTGGCTATTACAGCTCCTAGTTGGAAGACAAATCGACCCAATATAGAACAATGAAAAGCAAAAGGCTTATCTCAAATTAAATTTTAAATAGTAGTTATCAGCATCACGCAAAGCTTACGCAAAACACAACACCAAACGACCATGACAGGAACTCAAAAGCCCATCTGTTTTAGTTTGAGAGGCAACGAGAGATACTTTAATGCCGGAGGGTTTTTTCTCCGTAATGAAATATGAGACCAAAAAAATCACAAACATAAGCTGGGACAGTTCCAAAGTAATTCAAACGTGAATCTGAATCAATCTCACACAAACACAGACACACAGACAGACCGACACAGACACACACACACACTTCAATGAATATTTTACAAACTGTCGCGTTCCACAGAATAATCTACATTGTTGGAGTGGAGTGCATCTGAGCACCGAACCCTGGTGAAGGCTCATTCTGCAACGGCAGTTTGACTCAGGTAGCGTTCCAGGGCAGTCTGTTTACCGTGTCTGACTCCTAGACCAAAAGTTCTGGGTTTGATTCCTTCAATTATCCATATTCTACCAGCACCCGTCCTTGAACAAAGAAATTAATAATAAAAACGACCTGCTCTTCATTGACATGTATCTATAAAATACATGGCAGGACGCATTGTGGAAATGGTCTCCTGCCTAAATGACTCAACAGTAAGCACTGACTGTAAAGCTAACCCTCCACATTAACATGAATACTAATCTGTGGAATGGAGCCTTATCTTCCTCTATGGAGGAATGGCTGAGAGTGTGTCATCCACCCCTCCCCTCGCCTCCATCTCCCCCCAGACACTGGCGAGCCGTCTGCCCCCAAAAGACCCCCGTGCTGGCGTCAGTCCCTTGTACGCCGTCTCCCACCCACCCGTTGGCCCAGCATCAATCCCCTCGCCGCGACACCGCCAAATGTACCGCATAATTCACCACGAGACTGTGGGCCCAGATAATAACAGAGTACAATACTGCTCATTAAGCAGGGCATATTAACTTTGCAGTATATGTCAATCCACTTGTCTTGAGTGGATGAAAATACTGCCGTTGATGAGGATGGACTAACTAGATAGTTTATAAAAATGTTATTATGCTGGCTTTGAGGATAAAGCAATACTTTAAAACAACGGTATAAAACAGTAGTTGATGAGGATATTGCAACTGGCAATGAGGATAGAGGGAGAGATACTTTAAAACTATATAATAATACTGTAGTAGATGAGGATAGAGCTACAGATACTTTGAAACAATATAATGCTGTAGTACAGGAGAATATAAAACAATAGTTTTTTAATGAGGATAGAGCAACAGATATTTTAAGATAATATAATTCTATAGTACAAGGTCATGAGGATAGAGAAATATACACTTTAAAAAAGTATTATAGTACTGTATTACAACCCACTTTGCTGAATTTTAGATGGCTGACTATTTAATGTTTTATTGTTTTAAGAGTTACTCCCTGTCAAAAATTACCTTGTGTGATGAGATTTCACCTTTCCGTTACATTATTTAAAATGGTACATTTAAAATAGTATGTACTAGTTACACTTGTACCGCATGTTTTAATATGAATTGAGTTACAACAAAACGATGCCACGACCTTTCACACATTGTTTAATATCAACTGGTGTGTGAGTGGGGGAAACGACCTTCAAACATCTGCTGATTGGTGGCCAGATGAAGCCATTCATCATAGTTTGTATTGAGAGTGACAGTGCCGGACACAGAGTATTATAACACAGAATGCTGTAAGCCAGTCAGAGAGGTAATATGCGGTTGCCTTGTTTCACCACAGTTGTCCCTTCGTAGGAGATTAGGGTACATCTTGGGGGACATACCTTCTCGGAGAGATGGAATTTTCAACAACCCGTAATAGCATCATCTTTTTGTCCCCTGTGAGCTGCCGTAGAAAAAGCCAGACATGCTCAGTTGACCTGCCTGTCCCTTACGTGCGCTTCATTTCAACTCTTCTTTATCGTTTCCGAGAGGGCAAAGTATTCATCAAACCATGATGAATGAAGAAAGGATTTTTAAGAGTATGTGTATGTGTCTGTGTCTGTGTGTCTTTATGTATGTGTGTGTGTATGTGTGGTTTCACTTCTGTTTTAAAAGTTCAAGGAGGACATTCCTAATTATCCTCATCTTGTTTTACACGTAGAAACCGACAGAGGGGAACGCAGTCCCTGAATCGATTTCCATATTCCAATGACTTCAGTTGCTGCAAATATGTCACGTACTCTGAGATGTGTCGCTACTCTGGGAAGACAGGGCTGTGTGATGTACAGTCTCACTCACCCACACAGATATTGCTGGACGCAATCTATATTTCTGACACTGAAAAGTAATTCTAAGTTTAATTATTATTAAGGGATGGCTACAGAAAGGCTGTGGACATCGGAAATGGAACCCACTACCTTTGGGCTGGGAGACTGAACCCCCTGGACACTACACAATCTATGACGGTGACGTCTATTACAGCAATTACAGACAAGGATCTTATACTCAACTATAGATATTCTGATCTGAAAACCATTTCACACAGACAGACACACAGACACGCACACTATATATATATATATATATATATATACAGTATATACCCCTCTCTAACCCAGACACACGCACTAAGCTCTTTCTCTCTGTCTCCTGTTCTCTAGACTTCTCGGAACCGTTTGAATAATAACAGGTTGGCAAATAGGAAGAAGGCAATGAAATTCAAAGAAGAAAGATTGTTTCTAGGGGGCAACAACCGTGGGGTTAATGAGTGCAATATTGTAAATACATTAGATATACATTAGTGTCCTGTGACGTAGACCCCTTAACTATAGTTAAATGCAGTGTTTTTCAACCTCTGCTGTCTCAAGTACCTTTCATCCACAACAAACCAGAAAAGTTTGCCTTTTAAATAATGTTTAAAAAGATGGAAGGGGGGGGGTGAGACAATGGGTGGAGGTCATATTGATGAGGTCAGAGAGATGAGGTCGTAGATATGAGGTCGTAGAGATGAGGTCAGAGAGATTAGGTAATTTAACTGAGAAAGCATCCAGCATGTGTGGGTGCTGCTGCAGTAGTCCATGTGACATCCCAGGTGACTCCAGGACAGTGTGTGTGTGGGGGTGTTTGTCCTGTGTGTGTGTGTGTGTGTGAGAGATTGTGCCAAGACCAGCAGTGGAGGGGGAGAGTAACGGAGCAGTCTCACCATCCACACCCGCCAGGGACAACCCTGCACCGTGCACGCCCCCCTGCACCGTGCACGCCCCCCTGCACCGTGCACGCTCCAGCTGGCCCTTCCCTTTGTGGTCGTAGCAAGCAGCTGGTTGAATTATATCAACACTGTTTTCTCTAATTCATGACGTTGATATAGCACTTTTCCGTTCCCTCAAAGTGTGTGTGTGTGTGCGTGTGTGTGTGTGTGTGTGTGTGAGAAACCTCTTCCGCCACCAGTGTGCGCCCACCTGGGTGACGCACGGCTGCCAACTGGCGATCATTCACGATGGAGATAAACACAGCTGAAACCAGCAACTCATCTGCAAAACCTCGACACAAGCAGTCTGGGGGTTATACCCGTGCCAAGAGCTTAATGTTAGAACTGGAACTGAAATAACCTATTCAGTCTAACTTGTAGGCATCCTTAATCAGGTTGCCCCTTAAAGACTTAGTTATGGTTGGACGTCGACGCAACGCAAGGGGGTTTACGGACCCATTACGTCCTTTGCGGTGGATGCAAGGAGCGACGCAGAAACAAAACCCGACGCAGAACCGAAACAGGTTCACGACTGCGTTGAAGCGACTGGGTGGTCATTGCATTGCGTCGACGCCCAAACTTAACTAAATTTTTACACCTACGTGCTCCTTAAAGGGTTAGAAAAACACAAAGGTGGTTAGGTGATTTAATTTTGACTAAAGTGTATCATGGTTAATAAACGGGGGGGAATTATTTTTAAAATCCGTGAACTCTAGTATTCTCGAGTATTGCAGGTTCCACACAATTGAGTTCAATTCCGATTCTTTAGGTCTTGATTCGATTCGATATTGATTCGATTTGATATTGATCCAATTGCTTCGATATCGATTCAATAATACGTGCAGATTACAAAAAAAGTAAAATACCTACTTATTATTTAGAATGAACCATTTCAAAATGAGTTAACCATTTCATTGTGCTTTAATTAGCAACGAGAGAATACATCATTGTATAGTATTGGAATACAACATTGTATAGTATTGTTCCAGAGCTAAGCTTGCAGCATAAAAGTAATAATCATAACATGGACAAATATAAAAGTGCATGTAAATTTAGGCATACTGTTCTTTTTTTTAATGGAAATAATCGATGAAAAAAATTCTGAATCGAGAACAAATTAATTGCAGTGCATTTTTACCCAGCCCTAACTCTTACACAGTTGTCATAAACTCCACTACTGTGTAGTGTTGCATATGACGGCATTCAGAATCCCCCCTTAACCCAAAGCGCACCAACTGAGACAATAACCATGTGTGCTTTTTAAATGGTGCTCTCTGGGAAGACCAGGTTGTGTTGGCATAAAGTCTCACTCCCCTGAACAGACGTTGCTAGAAGTCATCTTTATTTCTGTCACTGAAGTGTTATTGAGAAGTTTAATTATTATTAGGTATCGGTGGGCGTACAAGTTTGATACAGCATCACTCACAAACGCACGCACACGCTACAAGCTTCTCTCTCTCTGTCTGAGCTCATTTGGATTCAAAATGTTTTCTTAATCACCTCACACTCCAGCAGTCATTTATAGTGCCTAATAATGTTAGTTTATTGTAATGTCATGTAGTGTTATGTTAAGTTGTGTGTTGTAGTATTTAATAATGCTGTGGTGAAGGATATGATATTGTAGTTTAATTTAATAAACACCTGCTATTCCCTGACAGGATTAATGAAGTCTTGTATAAATTGCAGTGTAATATTGTTTTGTAGCATTTAAGGATGTGTTTGCTAGTGGTTATTAATGCTGTTGTTTCTATATGTATATTGTTGTGATTATGAGTGTAATGTGTGTAATGTGTTGTACTGTAGTGTTCATTAGTGTTTAGTAGTGTTACCTAAATTGTTTAGGACTTTAGTGTTTAGTCGTGTGATGTTGGGTACTTTAGTGTTGACTAGTGTTAGTTGTCTAATGTTTGGTACTGTAGTGTTGACTAGTGTTTAGTTGTGTAATGTTTGGTACTGTAGTGTTGACTTGTGTTTAGTTGTGTAATGTTTGGTACTTTAGTGTTGACTAACATGTCTAGTTGTGTAATGCTTGGTAATGTAGCGTTTAGTAATGTATTGTGCAGTACTTGTTTCAACGAGTATTTTGAAATGTTATTGGTACTGAAGTGTTGACTAGTGTTTGGTTGTGTGTTGTTTTGTACTGTAGTGTAGACTAGCGCATAACTTTAGTAGGTCTGCCAGGGACT
This sequence comes from Gadus morhua, assembly GCF_902167405.1. Lineage (NCBI taxonomy): Eukaryota > Metazoa > Chordata > Actinopteri > Gadiformes > Gadidae > Gadus > Gadus morhua. The sequence continues at coordinate 5,979,884 of NC_044059.1, forward strand.
AAGTGGGCCACTGCCAAGGGACTGCAGAGTAACTGAGGTTCTGATGAAGGCAGTAAACAGAATAAATAATTATAGCGATCTATCCCTCCCACCGGGTCCAAACTGTCCAGCATACTTTTTGCATATGCAGGACACTAAATTCACGCTGTGTGTATGATACACTGCATTGATGTATGGTTTATATGTGATTCATTAAATGGGTCCATATTGGCAGGATTCATAAAACACTGATTATCTTGACTAAGCGGTTTCCAGTTCTCTCAGAACAGACGTAGAACAAACATCTCTACTCAGAACTGTGAATACAGCCAAATTGAAGAATGCCTAATTTCAAATAAAACAGATGGATAGATACCCTAAGGAATTAATACTTCTCCAGTAGCATACCAATTTACACAATGAAAGAGAAAAATAAACAACTTCAAAAACTAGATCAAACACAGGTAGTGCTGAAAATAGTTCAAAAATAGAATTGGGAGCATGGCAAGGTCGGCACATGAGCGTGAAGTTGATTTGAAAAAATATATCTTAAAAGGTTTATGTCTCATAGGAGTTGTGTGTCTCTCCTTGGACAGATCCTCTGATTCCAGAACAACACGGTCTTTCCCAACATTAAACAGTGCTAATTACCATTTTGTGCCAAGAGTGGCACTTCGAATTTCATCAGTGGATCTGAATGTCAACCTCACAATCAAAGACGTGGTTTAAATCCAGTGATTAGCAGCACCGCTGCTAGGTGGGACAACAGATCAGCAGGGGTCAGGAGGAAATTAAAAATATAGAATTAAATGTTATAAAATGGTGCTGAGCAACATAACTAATTATCAAAAGAATTCCTTGATTAAGATGCTTGTATTTCCCAGACATTTGTTGTAATGTAAATACAATTGTTAATGTCAAACCACGGATTGAATTCAGTTTCCAGCTTTCTCCAAAATATTTGTGTGTGTGTGTGCGCGTGTGCGTTTGTGTGTGTGTTTGTGTGTGTGTGTGGTAAATGGTTTTCAGATCAGAATTTCCACAGTTGTATGAGATCCTTGTCTGTAATTACTGTCATCGATGTCACCGCGGGTTCCATTCCCAATGTCTACAGCCTACCGGTAGACATCCCTGAGCAAGGTAAACCCCAGGACATGTATCTGAAGTGACTGCCAGTCTCTTCGGATGAAAGGGTGGGCTAAATGGGAAATAATGGACCCCTATCTGCCCTCCCCCGGGAGGACAGGCTCCTGTGGTGTAAGACACACCAAGATGCACACCGTCCGTTTGTCACCGCGGTCTGACTTTAATTGGTGCTCAGACGCACGGACAACGGTCGGAGAAATACCTTTTTTCATCATGTGTCATTTTGTGTTTATTTATTTTTCCAAGATAAACTAATTGCCTGTCAGAATGGAAATAAATAAATAAGGCTGGGTAATAATTCTCTTTAACAATACGCTGCTGAGGGCGGTGATCAGGGCCGCCCTTCCCTTTTGATTTGTGAGGGAAACTCCCTGGTGCCAAACTGGGAACTATTTGTAACGCCAAACGGAGAGAGAGAGAGCTGACGCTGTTCTGCTTCTCATCTGTTTGCCTCAGCCCTTCATCTGGGGATGGTTCAGATTCATAGTGCTACTTTATTAAATTGTTACTGTTGCAATTGCTCTGCTCGAAGATGACAAAAAAGAGATGAGAAAAAGTAGGCAATAGAAATAAAGTAAAAATATTTTATAAACACCAATATGCAGTCAGGCGACGACTATGTGAAATCAAGAAAAGATTTCACATAGTATGCATTTACATCTGATATGAAAAGTACGAAGCCCTAAAGTGACACAAATGCTTGAATATGGAAATTGACTGGGGTATAAAATATACGGTGGCTAGTGTATTATTAAGCCGAGATGTTTGTGTCAGGTTGTCTATGGTTTTGACATCCTGTTGTATGCATGGATTCCTCCAAACACCTACACATGATTTTAGGTGCCAATAAATGTCACAGAAAGATTTGTTGTCTTCTTCCGCCTTTCCTAGTCTTATCATCCTAAAAAACACATTTACTTTTATTGATTTGCTCTGGAGGATAAAAAAGCGTGATGGCTATCTGACCACAAAAAACTTGGAAGTCTGCTGTTCATTCATGTTTTGAGCAAGAAGGACCTGAACCACATATCTCTCTCACACACAAGAAACCAACATTCTGCTATCGCTGAGCAGTGTGGTAACCGAGTGAATCGTGAATGATTGATTCATTTAATTCTCTTCCATTAAAGCGCCCTGCAAGGAGACAAAATGTTTGCTATGCACACCCGCTTTCCAATGGCTCGCTCCCAGCCCTCGGCCTGGTGGTGAATACTAAGTCCCACACGCGGTCGTCATGTTATTTCTGAACCTCATCAGAGGGGGCTGTCATGTGCAGGCAAGGACTGCGGTGCTGAGAGACGAGATGAGCACAGTGTGTCAGAGTGCGGACACGGCCACTAATGGTGGAGCACCTAGCAGGAACCACCGCCTCTGGAGAGATGGAGGAGACCCCCCGCCCTCCGTTCTCCGGTGCCCACCACGACCACCCCGACTCCTCGGCTCCACTGAAGCAGACGCACGTCGAGGCTGGGTAAAATATCGTCCTTCGTGACTAACGGACGCTGCTCCACTGCCTGTGTCGCGGCGTCTCAGATTGTCTTTGTCCAAACAAACAAATATACACGTGCCTTGTGGAGGTCGATTTTCCTTTCATTTTCAATTAGAAGACGCCTTTTGTCCAAAGTCACTTCCGAGTGAGGCGGAGAACAATTGTAGCATGCAATTTAAAATGGGTGTAGCTACAAAAAAAAGTTTGTACTGCTGTGCAACCTAGTTTCAAAACTAGACAACCGGACAGTGTACAGACTAGCAATAGGAACATAACGGCAAGCTGATGCGACGCTGATGACAACCCGATGAGCCGTTTTCACCAAGGCCTGGTATTATGCTGACGGATCCCCTAGCTTTTCTGCTGACGGCGGCTGCGGTGTTGTCAAAATGCCAGCGAGCACGGCCAGCTCCAGCGAAGCCTCCCTCTGTCGGCCCCGATGACGCCGTGGAACCCGAGCGAGCGCGGCCACATTAAACAGAGTGCTGGAGCACAGGATGGTTTCATTAGAGTGGAGGAAACCCATCTCCCCAAGTGATCTGTCAGAGTGAACCCAATTCAGTTTTCGGGGTTTAAACGTGGTTAATGTTTTTGATGATCATCAACATAGTAATCCACACGATTTTCCCCCTCTTGCTAAAAAAAACTTTAATTTTAAGAAAATTGTGAGTAAATTCCTATGTTTGTTCTCTGTGTGGGTCTCTTTGCCAGTGTTTTGCCAGTCTCAGTTTTTGCCAGTTTTTGCAAGTCCCAACCAACATTCCACTTTCCCCCGAACGCAACATTCTTCTTGGCGTTCTTGACGTCGAAGAGCCTTTTTTCTGGAGCACTTTATTGTCCAGATCCAGGGATACTGACCCGTTGTGTGTGTGTGGACGTGTGAAGCTCCGCCTGTGCAGCGGTTGATGTTGATTGCCATGTCAAAGAGAGGGATAAGCCTCTAGGACACTTGTAGTATAACGCCACAGTGTGTGTGGATCAGTTTGTGGTTGTGTGGAGCTCTGTTTAGGCAGCGGCTTATTTCTAGAGAGGGTTAAGCTTCTGTGACCTTTTGGAAGTATATTGCCTAGGTGTGTTATGCAGTTCACAAACAACATCACTCATTATATAACACTCTTACAAAACAACGGTTCTAAAAAAGTATCACAAAGTTGAGATGTAACCATGGGATAAAGAGCCCCGCTCTTACCGAGAACTATCCGCTCAAAAAGCATTTTCTGTTATCTCTAAGTGGTCAATTTCAGGCTGAAACAGGGGGTTCACTTACACTTTAAAGAAGCTCTTCCTTTATCAGACACAGCTATCCATCCGGTGATAATAAACACATTCGATTTAGATTATGCTTTTCTAAATACCCAAAGATCGATACTTTAAAAAAAGAACAAGTTATTAATCAGCAGATTAATTTGAATGCATTTATTTTACACTAAATTATGTTAATAAGGTACACTGATGAGGCCAATTGAAAACAAGAGTTTTAAGATCTTTGTGATCACTTTGTGTATTTATTTAAGAAATTGAAATCCCCAAAGAATATTAAGCTACATGCTCCTTGACTTCAACTAGGATAGACACGTTCTGTCTAGATGAATGTATCAAAGACTGACGTTCTATGCGGTAGTTGATATACAGAATATCAGATTCCAAGTTTTCAAAGGTGAACCCTCCGCCCTCCTTGTTCATCAGTACTGTCCCTTGCCTTCTAAGTGGCCACTGAGTTCCTTCGATTGGTCGGCACTTTTGCTATCAGCCACTGTCACGCTATAATCACGCCATGTGCACACGCATGTTTGTACTTTCCTCCTCCTTTCAATTTCTACGTAAGAAATTGGTCTGTCACACACTTATCTGTAACATAGCTGCTGTGGAAATGGCCTGAAAGCAAAGCCATTTGTATTCCCATGCCCCTGACTAGTGGCGGGTCTCTGTGCTACCCTTACAAAAGCTTTTCAGGGTTTTTTACGCCACGCGGCTTTCTCCTCTCCCTCTCCCGTCCAGCATGAAGCATTCCCACCCTGGGGAATTCACCTGAGCTGGGAGTCAATGGAAGCTGAATTTCAAAGAGTTCTCGGGAGAGAAAGAGACCCAAATCGATAAATACACAGCCGCCGCAGCCCAGAGAATACAAAACCCAGTGTCGTAATTAAACCCTTTTCATCAAGATAATGTGTTTCTGTGATAGGGTACCCCCTGACCTCTGTTGTCATGGAGACCTTCGGGCGATAGTTACAATCAAACGCTCAGACTTTGCATTTAAACGTCTTATACCAGCGTTCCGTCGAAAATTGCCTCACCGCGTCGCCATCAGCGCCCCCGACCACTTGCCATTATATGTGCTCCACAGGGTGCGTTGTCTGGTTAGTTAGTAACGTCATTTGTAAGGCAGAGCGGGGAGTCGAGCCTTCTGTTAGCAATCCACTATTGAAGTCCAGCCAGGTCAGTATCAAAGCACGCCACTCACCCTTCTCTGTTGATTACCATCTTCCTGTCGAGGAAACCACCTGTCGACCGTTTAATTCTGATATCCCTTGTTGGCGTTGAGACCAAACTAACCCTGATTACATGCAGAACTCCCGCCCAATCGGCATGACATGTCGGTGTGGTATCCGACATGTTTCGGCAGGAAACTCAATGGATGGCTTGTTCTTTAATCATGCTGCATAGACTCTGACATTCATCTCCTCTCGCTACACGCCACCATCGATATCTATTTCGGCTATTTCACACGCCATTAACCGCACTTCCATGGACTCACTCTACTACAAAATAAAAACTGTGTTCAATGTAGAAAGTTTCAGATCTGTAGAACGCCATCAATACTTGTTTACCTACTTATTATTGCTAGGTCTTCCAAATAACTTGACCTACTAGCCTCTATTTAAACGCTTTTGGAATTTTTGGTATTTATATTGTTTGTTGTTGGCAGTACATCAACTTGTCGTCTGGCAGGCGACAATCATCCAAGATTTTTCTCCACTCTACTACGGTCTTGTCTGCAATCCAAACAATAGAATAAAAGTAAGTTGACAGACGTCTATATATCGCCTGCCATTCCATCAACCCTCCTGCAAGAGTGTTCAGCCCAAATGGATGAAGACGGCTGTCCGATTCATCCCCACAGGGCTGTTGTTTTTGTAGAGGGGGAAATGATGCAGCGAGGCTTCCTTACATGGTGATTAAGCGATGTCTTTTTTTTCCCTGCTGCATATTAGCATCTCAGTGAGATGTTTTGATAACGCTATTACCCAGAGTGCCATTATGTGGAAGGCATGCTGACTACTTCATTAGGTCGTAGAGATTCATCTGTACACCTCGCGCTGCTGCCACGGCTTGGTTTCGTTTGTTGTTGGCAGGTTTTTTTTGAGAACCTGTGACACAATTGACCTGCGATACAAATACGAACCAAGGTCTTCTTTTTTTTCATTCACACACAAAGCATCGGAGCAGAAAACAGTATAATAAATATATATTACATATTAGGGGTGTACGGTATAAACGGTGCTGAAGGTATACCGGTGTGAATTTGCGCTACGGTATGGATTTTGACGTTACCTCGGGACCGGTGTGACCAGTAGACAATGTTGTGTGTAACGCGTAACAAAGTAAGTAATGCGTTAATACAGTTCCCTAACTACTTTTTCATGTAAAAGTAAAGTTACGAGCAACTACTGAAAATATGGTAACGAAACATAGTTCCTTTTTCAATTCAGCACCACGTTACTTTTCCCAGGGACAGATTGACAGCGATACTGCCTTCTCAGGCAGTATGCGATTGCGCAAATACGCAGGTGCGCAGCAAGCGCTCCTGCGTGCTTGCGCAATAGTCCCTTCACGAGCTCTCATTCCACAACGTACGAGACAGACGCTGGTAGCGTGAAGCCGTCTCTGCAATCAGACATTGCTTCCGCAGGCATTTTGAAAGCCAGTCCTTACAACAAAATGCCAGTGGTGGAACGAGATGACAAACGTTGTCACTGTTTACCTGTCTAAGGACATGGTTCCCTTTCAAAATGTCGATAGAAAGGGCTTTAAAGAGATGGTCAAAACACTCGATACCAGGTACGCGTTACATGCCCGCACACACTTCAGCCAAATTTGAGATGCCAAAACTATACGGCAAGGTCCGCAAGCAAGTGGAGAAACAAAACCATACTATTAAACATTAGTGTTTTTCAGAGATGGAAGTGACTTGAGAAAAGATTTTAATTTTTCTTTTTAAGTTTTGCTGCCTTTCCAGTATTTTACCCCTTCAGAGGCATTTATATCGAAATCAGAAGATAAAATGAACATACCGTGATATAATACCGTTACCGTCTATTCCTCAAATCATACCGTGATATACATTTTAGTCCATACGGTACAGCCCTATTACATATATAATATATATAAACAGAACAATATTATTATTAGGTGCTGGCAACCAGAGATTATGATCTTGCGGGGCGTAATTTATTATCATTTTTTATTATTATCATTAATATTAATGAACATGATAAGGGTTTTATTAGTCCCTTATAAAACATGTGAGATTATTCATAGAGAGGACTCCAAAGCGTCTGATGTCCATGGGGATGGAAGCATGTGTTAATTCCGGCCCGCGTTACCGTCCGGTAGTCGAGCACTGGTGCACCACCAGTGATAAAACTAATGAAAGTTGTCCCAGAAGCTGCATGCCACATCGTGTAGGCCCCGCCATTAGTGTGGAGGCAGACTATCAGCGGGTTTATTGCCAGACCTTCATTCAGAAGGAAATTAATTGCTATGAATGTCATTTCTTGGGGAGCATAATATCTCGATCGCACATATTTCTGTCAATTCAACATAGTCTCTTTCCGTCCCTCTTATTCTCTGTCTCTGTCTGTCTTTGTCTCTCTTTCTGACTGGTCTTTTTCTCTCCCTCACTTTCTCCCTCACTCTCTTTCTAGAGAGAGAGAGTGAGTGAATGCACCTCACCATGGCTTAGCTAAATTCCTTGATTACAAAGGGTTGCCCATGGAAGCCAATTGGAGATCAATACAGAGTAATAGGAATGGAGCGTCGAGGGGGAGCCGTCTCTCTCTTTCATCGCCGTGACGTCCCCCTCCGTGTGGTCTCTGGAGAGTCTGATGCTGAGGCTCGGGATGGATTGTGGAGGAGAAATAGTCAATTAACGGGAAGGACGACTTTTGATCCATCATCAACTTCTAAAAATATATTTCAAGATGGCGGCGACACAAAGTTATAACCAAACGTTAAATTGTATGTTAACCTTTCTGAATATTCTACGTATGCTACCTCAAGAACATTAAGTCACAACTTGCATGGATGTACATGTACAGATTACTCATTTTACGATTAGTATTTTTTAAGGGATGCTTTAAAGGGGCTTGCATTCATTCAGATATATTCATACACTCATTAGGGAGAAGGTAGGGATAAGGACTCATCTAGCTTAAGGACTCTTACCCTAACCCTGCAGGAAGACTATGGACCTCGGTCATTCAAATGCTGCCTGGTCCAATTTAATGTAAGGCAGCTAGAATCCTTGGGCTGTGTTTGGACTACAGCGAGCCACGTCCTCCCAAAACATATATATACGGGTACGTTAATTGCGGCACGGTGCCACTTAATCACATGCGTGTAGCATAATTACCACCTATTCACGTGCTAATTTACCTTCTAATTGCATTCACACTCTAATTGCATGTACAAAAATAATTAGCGTTTTGAAATGTACTTTGTCCATCGTGACGATGTTGCGGAGCCAACATGGCCCCCCCCTGGCCCCTTGGACCATGGCAGCCAGTCAGCGACATCAAGACAAAGGAAGAGATAAGCAGGGGAGTGTCTCTCTATCTGTAGAGCGCAACGCCAAACAGACGATATGGTTGACTGCATTGGATGGAGTCCATGTAGAGATGGGCTTTTGTGTGTGTGTGTGTGTGTGTGTGTGTTTGTGTGTCTGTGCATGTGTGTGTGTCTGTGTCAGGTGTTTCATCACCAGACTCACCGGCAGGCGGTGCCCTGCTCTCCATCGCCACCTGGGCCCCGGGCCAACGATGCCACTTGGCCCTTTGTCTTCCCACTTCTCTTTTGTCTCTTAATTTATTTAAATGTAATTTTATTCATTGCTTTGTGTCCCAGCAGGGGTTTATGGCTGCTGTTTGTTTGGTTTGATCCTTTTGGGCAGATTGTAAGTGATGATAATGTTGTTAAATGTTATTTACAGTGTTTTAGTGTTAGCTAAAGTCAAGTTATTTTTCCTTGTTATCAGAGAGATTCGCGAGCCCCATCATGACTTCACTGCTGTCGGCTCATAATTACGTACAATTATGTACACGGAGTCAAATACAGTTTGATGCTTGACACTTTCACAAAGCGATTTACAAGTGGAGGCCACAGCCTCCAATCAATATCAGTATGGACGTTTGCGGAGGCCATGTATAAACTGAGATAAGAAGAGTTTTAGAGGAAACCAAACTTCACTACTACTCAACACGTTACTTGACATTATAAACAATAACATAAATTCTGGTCTTTTCGTAATTTCGGCGGTGACACCCTGTCTGGGATTAATAAAGTACAGTTTATCTGTTCTTCCCTAAATCGTAGACGCACTGTTTTCATGACCTTCCTGAATCATGCTCTCTCGTTTCCTCATTGATTATAATGTCTATGTCTCGTTCTCATTGTCTCCGGACTACACCTTGAGCCGATCTAGTCTCTACAGGCTATCTCTCTCTGAATGACATTATCGTCACCCCAGTATCTTTCTGAATGAGAGTATAGTCACTAGATCTCTCTCTCTGTATGAGTTTAGTCACCAGATTTTTCTTAATGAGAGTATAGTCACCACATATCTTTGAATGGCATGATGTTTACCACATTATCCGTCTGAATAAGAACAGTCTGAAGTGACTGTTCTCATTATCTCTGAATGAGAACAGTCACTACAGCTCTCTGAATGAGAACAGTCCCTACAGCTCTCTGAATGAGAACAGTCACTACAGCTCTTTCTCTGAATGAGAACAGTCACTACAGCTCTCTGAATGAGAACAGTCACTACAGCTCTCTCTCTCTCTGAATGAGAACAGTCAGTACAGCTCTCTCTCTGAAAGATAGAAATCACTACAGCTCTCTGAATGAGAACAGTCACTACAGATCTCTCTCTGAATTAGAATAGTCACTACAGATCTCTCTCTGAATGAGAACAGTCACTACAGATCTCTCTCTCTGAATGAGAACAGTCACTACAGCTCTCTCTCTCTGAATGAGAACAGTCACTACAGATCTCTCTCTGAATTAGAATAGTCACTACAGATCTCTCTCTGAATGAGAAAAGTCACTACAGATCTCTCTCTCTGAATGAGAACAGTCACTACAGCTCTCTCTCTCTGAATGAGAACAGTCACTACAGCGCTCTCTCTGAATGAGAACAGTCACTACAGCTCTCTGAATGAGAACAGTCACTAGAGCTCTCTCTGAATGAGAACAGTCACTACAGCTCTCTCTCTCTCTGAATGAGAACAGTCACTACAGCTCTCTCTCTCTGAATGAGAACAGTCACTACAGCTCTCTCTGAATGAGAGCAGTTACTACAGCTCTCTCTGAATGAGAGTATAGTCCCCACAATATCTCTCTGAATGAGTAAAGTCCCCACATCTCTAAATGATCGTCACAACTTCTTTCTTTGAATGCATATAATAACCACATTATCTCTCTGAATGAGAGTGTAAACTCATTACAGTAGCTCTCTGAATGAGGGTTTATACTCATCGCAGTATCTCCCTGAGAGTTTAGTCACCAGAATATTTCTCTGAATGGGAGTTTAGTCAACGCAACACTCTATGAACGAGACACTACAGTAGCTCTCTGACTGAAATAATAGTCACTGCAGTATTTTTCTAAAACCAGACACACTGATATACTTGAACATTAAAAATGAACTCCACTCATAGGGCCCTATCTTGCAGTAATTGACTTTCTACACTGACGAACGTGTCCTTTTCCCTTCACCGCATCGGGTCGGTAAATTAAGGAATGATCTTGGGCCCCAAGGGGTGGTTCGGCAGAAGGAGGAGGCGTGTTCTGGCGCAAACTTTCCCTGGTGCTATTTTGCAGTTTCAGAAAACAATCCAGCCACAAACCAGGTTTAAAGTCAGTGGCGCATTGTTCAAATGCTATTTTAAGGGCGCATGCATAATGTTGCTTGTGCACCTCGCGCATGCACTTTGCTTCTCTCATCTACCTAGCCACACATTCTTGGTAATTTATTTGGGAGAGAACAGCTTATACATCGGTAATAAGTTGTACTTTTATTCAATGCATCTGCAAACACCGTACAGCAAACACATCTTTTCTTGACACAGACGTGTAAAAGCCCAAAACTTTTAGGATTGATGAGTATTTGATCGTGAGAAAACATGAAATGTTGAGTGAGTGTTTAAATGAATGAATGAATGCGGGCGCGCCTGTGTGTATGTGTAAAAAAAATTAATGAATGCGGGCCGGGCGCGCGTGTGTGCGTCCATCTGTTTAAACACACGCAAACTAAACACGTAACGCATAATACAGTCCATGGCAATGTATATTAATGGGGGGACACATGCATATTAGGAACACAAGTCGATAACGATAATTCATACAATACTGGTAAGAAACGATGTTTGTTAATGTATCGCGTAGATCATTAAATAGAACCACAGTTACGCATATCTTATGTGTGTTAAAGGTGCCATGGCATGAAAATCTCACTTTATGAGGTTTTTTAACATAAATATGAGTTCCCCTAGCCTGCCTATGGTCCCCAAGTGGCTAAAACTTGCGTTCGGTGTATAACGAGAACTAGGTGTTCTGCTTGCCTTTGAAAAAAACGGAGGCTCAAGCGCGCTGATTTGGAATGTGGTTCTTATGTCGTCACACTGCAGTAAGCCCCTCCCCTTACTCTGCCTGGCCCGCCCAGAGACTTGGCCCGCCAATGAGACACGACCGTGCGAGCACCACATGTGTGTGTGTGTGTGTGTGTGTGTGTGTGTGTGTGAATACACACTGTAACGCAAGTGTTTCTTGTCGGTTCTTTGACGTCTCTTGTATTTCCACAACAAGACTGTAGTGGGGGTTATCTCAGCCATGGTTGAGAAGGAATTGGGGGAAAGGAACTTTGGCTTTGTCTCCCTGAAGTACATGAACTGCAACATGCCGCCGGTTGCCGCGAGGCACCACCGCCGCGAAGCACCACCGCCCGGCAGCGGGCAGCCGGCAGCAGCAGTGCGCGGTTCAGTCTACTTCAGATTGATGTGAAAGTGGAAGAACCAGAGACGTTGCAGAACCCGACGAAGTTGTTTGTGATTCATAATATCGTCTGGAGGCGCACACAGCTTTTGGCCGTGATAATATGTATTATATGATATAGATATCTATGTATTATATGATATTATTTATATATAGAGCTCCAGGACTGTAACGCAAGTGTTGTACACTTCCTTGTTATTTGGATAACCGTTCTGCTTTTGGTGTTATGGCGCATAACACGTCGGACTCTCGTCTCTGGTATTTCTACAACGAGACTCGTAGTGGGGGTTATCTGAGCCATGGTTGAGAATGAATTGGGGGAAAGGAACTTTGGCTTGACTCCCTCAAGAACATGAACCACGACATGGAGGAGAAAGGGATTGTTGGCCGCGAATGTCTCCCGCTTGAGCCCCGCTTCCCGCTGCCGAGGGACCACCGCCTTGGCGCTGCAAGAGGCGGAGTTGCCTAAGCGCTGCCCGGCAACAATCCCTTTCTCCTCCTTGTCGCAGTTCAGTCTACTTCACATTGATGTGGACGTGGAAGAACCAGGAACGTCGGAGAACCCAACGCGGTCGTTTGAGATTCATCATATTGGCTCACACAGCTTTTGGCCGTGATAATATATATTATATGATATAGATATCTATGTAGGCTATATGATATTATTTAGATATAGAGCTCCAGGACTCCCGTGTTTTCTAGAATATTTACAGAACACGGCTAAAGGCTGTGTGCGCCTCGCCATTGCAATACATCCACTGTAAACAGAGGGCATGGTACCGTGGCTGCAAGCTGCTCAGGGCCACACCCCCACCCTCCTCCTTGACCCGCCTCGCTCCTCCTCATTTGCATTAGCTACAAACACCAAAACAGCGCAGTTGGGGGAAGCTCAATGTGCGAATGGCTCGGAGTGGCTGTAACTCTGCACCACGGCTGAATTTCGGGAACGTCTTTCAATACTGTGTTAGTGCCCACTAATACCTATATTAAAGCATCCATAAAATAGCATGTCATGGCACCTTTAAGTTTCTTTGCTGACATTTATTTGAGGACTCAGTATTTCTGAAGTTGTGGAAGAAAAAGCTATCCCATGTGTGAATATGCCATATTATTTGGCCATAAACTGAGCCATTTGAAGTTTGAAATTCATGTGGTCATGCATCTGTCTCATCATCGGAGACTGCAAGCGCGCTGTCAAAATATGAACTCTTCAGATTCAAATGCGCTCATGGCTCTTAAAGGGGATGGGAGATAGCACTCTCATTGGTTTATTGCACGTTACGCCCAAACCACACCTACGGGTAATTAGGCTACTTCAGACCAACCCTTTTTAGATTTGCGCCGGGCGCAAGAGTCATTTATCTGCCGGTAAAATAGCAACATCGCCATAGAACCGCCCACAAAGCTACTTGCGTTTAGCGCTTCCCACTTGCGTTTCAGTCCGTTAAAATAAGGCCCTTAGTATCTGTGTTCTTAAGGTTTAATGACTTTCTTTTTCTCTCTCTCCCTCTTGCAGGTTTCTGTTACTTTATTTCCTCTGGATATCTTTTAGGATACATCCACCCTAAGCTCTCCTCCTCCTCTCTGATCTCTTTCCCCTCCCTTGTTTTTCTCCCTCTAACTCTGTTTCTTTCTCCCTCTTTCTGCCTCCTCCTCTCTCTCCTCCTTTCTCTGTATCTCCTATATTTTGTCTCCATCTCTCTTTCTACTCCTTACTCTCCTCACATACTCTCTCCCTCTCCTCTCCCTCTCCTCCTCTCCGTCATACAGTGGGCTTAAGCCCCGCTCGGACTCCCAGGTATCCTGTGAGCTGGGACTAGACACCCACACACCCACACACCCACGCACACCCTCCCTCCCGTGGCCCTATGCAGATTATCCCTGAGGGGGAGTGATAATACTTGGAGTGTTCCTGTTATATCTTTTCATGCCAGTCTGATAACTGCACTGCTTTGCACCCGTCAAATTGAAACCAATGGGGAACGTCTAAAGTCACACTTAAAGGACATCAACACAAGGAGTGCAAATGAAAAAAATTAAAGTTCAGTTCTTCATCGTGTATCAGCCAGAATCTCCAGAAAGGAGATAGTGTGTGTGTTTGTGTGTGTGTGTGTGTGTGTGTGGTTGGTGCATAGTTCATCTTCGTAGGGCTACCTTCAACTTACCATGTCGATGGAGGACACAGGGCCAATGCTGTTCACAAAGATGTCCACACCGATGACGGTCGGCTTTACTGCAACAAGAACACAAAAAGATTTGAAGAATCTGAGCGTATATTTTTACGAAAGTGTGTGTGTGTGTGTGTGTGTGTGTGTGTGTGTGTGTGTGTGTGTGTGTGTGTGTGTGTGTGTGTGTGTGTGTGTGTGTGTGTGTGTGTGTGAGTCCAATAGAGACAGAGTAAAGGGGTTCAATAATAAGAGGGAGGCCTCGGGTTTGAGCCCGGGCCTTAGGGAGAGTTGGTTCTAATGAATGGAGCTCACCTTAATGTCCCCCATCATCTGCAACCATCTCTCTGCTAAGACAACTTAATTACTTCCATTCATCACAGCTGCTAAAAGTGCTCCTTTCAACACTGGAGAGATATAGAATATATATATATATATACACCGTTTATTCTATATACAAGTGAATTCATCTGTGGCTTGATGATCGGGGATTCAACATTGAATTGCTTTAATATCGCAGCAAAAAAGGAGAGCATCACTTTCATCTGAGCAATGAAAGTGAAACTGATTGAATGAACAGACCTTAATGGTGATGGCTGATTCCAAATCAATTGAAATTATACAATTGCCGATATACATGAATTTCACATCAAATCGAAGACTTTACAAATTCATGTTCAAAAGCCATTGCAAATCAGATTTTTTAATATAATCTAGTGGCTGTTGACTCTTAGAAGTGCGTCATTGGTTATTTAAATTCTCAAGTTTACAGATGTGTCAATGAGGTCATCTTAATAATATTGGGCGATGAAATGTTATCAGATTGCACAATCGATTTCATACTTCAACATGAAAAAGATGATTAACATCGTATTTTCAAATTCAATCAAAATGTCAATTATTATGGTGCCTTGGTTTTATAGTCGTGTCTTGCGTCTTTGCGATTGATACAGAATATGTGGAAGCAAATCTTTTCTAATCGTTCTCATTGTGCCTGCAAGAATCTAGCAGCTTCAGCTTCAAATAAAGCAAAGTACCTCTAACACCCACCTGATATCTTGTGATAGTCTGGCACCATTTGTAAACACTTGTCAAAAAATTGCAACACATATTTTTTTCTGCTTCAATTTAACACTGAGACAGGTCGTAATCAAGGAACCTGCTGACTATGCAGATGTTCTAAAATACATTTCGGCTCCCCATGCTTCTATAACCTACAAGTCTTTAAGGTCTTAAACTTTTGAGGCAGAAACTACAGAAAATAATGTTATTTTCCCTGGTGAATGCGCCCATTGGTAATAGACATGGTTTCATCACTAACGTCCTCCTCTAGGGCCATGTCCACACTACGCCTGATAGATGTCTGACCACATCGCCTCTTTGTTTTGGCTGGTTAAGCCTGTGTTTTTTCACCACCGAAAGCTGTAAACGGTCTCCCAAATGGATACAGCTGAACCACCAGCCTTGTGCCTAATCGTCACGGGATTCAGACCTTTCCTGCCGGCTAAATTGAGAGAAGGTGTGTGAATTGGTATTCTCTGTGTGGACTGCGACTGGCGACAACACTAATATGGCAACAACTTTTGCATGAAAACGGAATTCTTACATTCATTAAACAGAGCCACTGGACCACACACAACATGCCTCCCTCCAAGTTCCTCAGTGAGACCCGGAAGACAGATCTCAGACCTGCATCGATTCCCCCGCCATCAGGGACCCATCTGAAAGACGTACTCCCCTGGGAAGACTGGGATCCTGGCCTCTGTTCCTGCCTCTCCTGTCCTCTTCCCCCACCGTTACCCCTGTCTGACTGCAGAGCTTTCACCACGACTGCTGGATGGATGTGTTAATTAATTCAGCCTCAACAGCCCCAATGACGGGCCTAATGACCATCAAAACCCCATGAACATCCATTATGAGCCTGGGGGAGAAAGAGAGGCAGCCAAACCGCTGATGGCCTGTGTATATAATGAGATGGTCCAATTTCTTAGCCGATTAGATTACGTAAGGGACACATGTCAGATGTCACAAACAAACACATTTAAGAAAGGACCGATGGGAGACATTTATTAGAAAGCGCTATATATAGAGAGCGGAGAATTTTGACTGGCAATTCTCTAAGCACAAACAATTTGTCAAACAATGAATATTCCTGACAACACATCCGCTCAATTTTGGTTGTGTGTTCCAGTTTGTGCGAAATTACAGTGAGAAGGGGGTTTGTCCGGGCAGTAACGACGGACCGGCGCGGTGGAAAATATGAGCTCGTATTCCTGTCCCGTCCTGTAATTACAACCCCGGGCTCAGGTTGGATGTCCGTCGCAAAGGCAGGGAAGCATAATGGTCCGGGGTGTCCAGCAGCGACTGTAATTCAAAGCTACAGGCCTCCGAGATGGGGACCTGTCCCTCCCCTCTGAACCAACACCACCACCGCCCTCCTCAGAATTATCCTCCTCTTCCTCCCTCCAACTAACACCACCTCCTCCTCTTCACCCCCAACACCAACTACCTCCTCAGACTCCTCCTCCTCTTCGTCCCAACCAACACCACCTCCTCCTTTTCCTCAAGACCACCAACACCTCCTCCTCCCCCCCAACACCAACCACCTCCTCCTCCCAACCAACACCACCACCTCCTCCTCAAGACGACCGCCTCCTCCTCCTCCGAACACCAACCACTATCTCCTCCTTCTCGCCCCTTGCCTTCATTACAACCCAGACCCTGTTAGGAGACTGATATCATTTTAATTGATTTTGTGCTGATGGTTTTAAGATGGAGATTTGTCAGCTGTGCTGTGCTCGGGCTAAGCACTCTCGTATGGGGTCATTACAGGGCTCAGCCAGGACCCATCTTCTCCTGCTTAACCAGGGGCAGCTGCACTGCTCCTCACTAATCCTACAAAGATGCACAAATCGGTTTTCCACAGCTATTGATCACCCTATGGGTTTCATTTTGAAAGAACTTCCGGCCCCACTCCATCACTGTTGTTTTGGATTGAAAAAGGGATGGTTCGATGAAGGGGTGAATGGATGAAGCTTTAAGAGCCCTGAGGTCTCTGCTTCAGCAGCAGATCCGAGGGGCTGGAGGGAGCAGGTCGACTGACAGCTGGATGGTCGTATTCTTGAGGACTGGAGGCCCTTGATCAAGGAGATTCACAAGAGATTCTCCAACTGATATCGGTGTGACGTGTGTGCCGGAGTAGACCAGATGCATAAATGTGATGCATGAATATGAGGTGTAAATGTGAAGTGCAGGGGTAAGGACAGTTTAGTGGTAAGGGTGTTCCGACTCCCAACCAAAAGGTTCTGGGTTCACTACTGTCCATGGTCTACTTTTAGGCATCATTGAGCCCCCCCTTGCCCCTACCTGCCCCTTAATTACCTACTTAACTAAATGTCGTCAATTGCTTAGTACTATTAGTGGGGAAACTAACTAAGAAAAGTAAGGAAGGGAAGGCTGAGAGACTTTGGACAGTCTGAGATGAGTCCTCTTTGTTACAGTCCTTTGAAAAGGAGCACCTGAGGCGATGAGTGGCTCCGCAGTCTGAATGTGACCATGGCGCCTAGCAGAGATGTGGAGCTGGGAACTCTGAGGTGGCCGTTAGGAACGTAAACCAGAAGTTAATTAACTCTTGGCAATTTGAGTTATTAATAATCCCTCAGGGTTTAGATGCACCTAGATAGTTTTCTCCTGTAATATAATAGTTTTAATTTGTCTGCCGGGGAAAGTGACAATGAATGCATATTAAATAAAATCAAAGGTATCTGCAACCAGGAAATAAAGTTGTTGCTGATTTCTCCCTGGGACGTTTGGGGCTCTAGATACTAATGACGTCATCCCCTGTGAAGGCATTGATGATAACATCCACTGTAGACGGATTTTAAATCAACCACTGTAGACATTAAATAATCCACTGTAGAGCAGATTATGGCATCCTCCACTGCAGATAAGATTATGACTATCCCACTGCAGCAAGGCTTGAAGTCATCCCCTGTGGAGGCATTTATGACATCAGCCAATGCCACTGTCACTGTATTCCCTTTAAGGCCACCAGACCCTTAAAGGGAATAAGTGAATGAAAAAAGTTATCTTCCGCGACTCTCGGTTGCATTGCCTATGGGCTGATTCATAGTTTATTTTAACCTGGCTGGTTTTGCAGAGAAAAAGGAAGGAAGTGATGTCTAAGTGCAGAAAATGGCAAAAATATCTGTTCTTTCGACCCTTAATTTGTGCAACATTTATTAATGATTTAACTAACATTCGTTGATAATTTGTTATTGTCTCAAGTTCTCAACCCCCGGAACTCCAACTCCAGTGCTCTGAATGCACAAAATTGAGCAGGCTGCAGTTCACTTACTGAACGTATGTACCTTTTTGTGTCTCAGGACAATGTTTTATCATGTGAAATAAATAAAGTGTATAAAGATAGCCATTATTAGGTTACATCTATTCATTGTTTTCTTTTGGTAAAGTAGAGAGGAGAGAATTATAAAGAGTTTTTCAAATTAACTACATTAAATTAAATATTAATTAAAAATTATCTAGATTTTAGACTGTGATATATAAACAGACGTGCACTGCATATAAATTCAGTTTAATGTGCGAAGCAAATTGAAACGTCAAGTTTCAATAGATTATCACCATGCGATAAAGGTTCTAAATTCCTATTAATACTCTTATTGTTTGAGAACTCAGGAGCTGCCTCAGGTTTTATGACAGCTTTAGTAACAGGCCTACAGCTCTATGGCATCAACTTATTAGTCCATTGAAAACCACCATGTGCACTTGTTAGAGGGAGAGTCTTTTGTTGGTTTGACAATACCTTTATCAGCAAACGAACATCACCCTTCATCAACCTTCCGGGTTTCAGGTCTGAATATTTCTGCGACCCAAACTCTTTTTCTTCATCTGCTTAAACACACATTGTTGTAACCCCATCACATAAACCTTTTTTTTACCAATGTTCCAGTATGCACATCGTGCAACACTAGGCAATTAATAGCAGTTTGCCCGTGGCTACGACCTTCTGCACCTTTTAAATTAAATATGTTAACAAAAAAAATGCACTATAATAAGCCAGCAGGGCCCAAGACCCCAAATATGCATATTGAGAGACCCGTGGGATCGGGACACATAGGTTAGATACACTGCTGTAGATGCCCTAAATATACCGACCTCAGCCGCAACCCATAGTGTATGAACAGGGAAGTTCTTGTGTATTATTTATCAGGCTGAGTGTATAATTTATAGATAATAATATAATATGCAGATCAGCATTTAAACCTCATGCACCTGGAGAAATACGGTTGATTTAAGATGCAAGCCAAACTAACCCTGACAGTATCATGTATTAGGGAACAGAGCACCGGCGCAGTGAAGCAGAGATGCACCACTAGCAGAAGTGTTCTGGAAACAAATAAAACTAGGTTTGAGGGAACAATATCAGATACTTTACATATATCAGCCTTTGTTGAACTTGGCCCTTGAATAACAAAATATCAACATCAAATCTTTCATACAGCGTCTATTTCTGTCTGTTCATAAGGGTGTTGAAGGGACACGTGGACGAGGAGTGCTGCTTGTTAATGCAGACGTCTGGTTAGTTCCGGGTCACGGGCCGCACTGACCCAAACTAGTTATCTAGTCTCTAACATTGTTCTTTAAACTATTACTTACAAACCTAAACCTATGATCTTATGGAGTAAGTAATCAAGGTAAAAATAACTTTTACTTGTGTACAGGACCAAAAAAGGTAAATGTACTGCATATATTGTTGATGACAGCCAATTCCTAAATTATCCTAAACCTTTTCTTAACACAAACAAAGTTCAAAGGACTGGAGATCGGCTTCAGCAGGGAAAACTGTTAGCGGTGCAGACCTACTTTATGAATAATGCAGCGTTTTGTTGAGCAGAAAATAGGCCACTTCTGCCTTCTGGAGTCCCTATATTTCAGAGTTGTTCTCATATAGATCTCTTCTATATTTTAGAGTCCTTGTATACTCTCGAGGCCCTCCGTTGTAGAGCCCCTATGTTCTGGTCCTTCTATATTCTAGAATCATCTATTCTAGAGTCCTTCTGTATTATATAGTACTTCTATTCTGAATTCCCCAAATTCTAGAGTCCCTATATTCTAGTCATTTTATTCTAGGGTACTTTTGCTCTTGAGTCTCTAGTGTCCCTATATTCTATGATCATTATACCCTAGGGTCCTAATATGATACTCCTTATATTCTTAACCTTTGTACCTGTGAGGAGGGACAGCAGAAAGACCCCGAAGTGATACAGGGAACTGCTGACAGAACGGAACCGCGAAAGGCTCTGCGGAGTGCCGTCAGACCCCGGATGGACCGTGTGATGGATGGTCATTTCACTTGACTTTGAGATGCTAGATGACGTGCAGGGGTATGGGGACGTTCTTTTACACCAGGCTATTCTAATCAGTAGCTGACTGAAAGCTTCCAATAGTCAGAGGCATGGAGAGGAGGGAGACAAATGGAGAGGGGCGAGAGAAGGTGGAGATAGGGATGCAGAGAAGAGAAAGCAGTCTGAGAGTCAGACAGTAGAGAGAGAGAGAGAGGAAAATAGTAAGTGAGCGAGAGACACAGGGAATGAAGGGAAAATAATATCGAGACAAGAAATATAAGTTGGTGAAGAGAGTAGAGTAGCGTAGAGAGGGAGAGACGGGGGGAGGCAGTGGGGCCAGAGCTGTGTTCTGGAGAGAAAACATCTTATCCTGACTCAACAGAGAAGAAGGCGTGAAGAGGGTTTATCCCTCAATACAAACACAGCCCCTTCCTACAACAGGACCACTGGACATCGGCGTCCGAGCCAAACCCCCAGCTCACTGATCCGTGTTTGCTTGCAAGCTCACCGCCGCCGCCGTATCCTTCACCTCCTCCAACAACGTACACAAAATCAATTCTTGTTTTGTTTATTATATATATTTAAAATAATGAGCCATGTTTTCTTGGATATAGATCTTAAGATTTGGATATATATCATAAGACTTGGAATCGTGAGCCAGAAAAGATACAGCAGCAGCTTGCAAACTGGCCTCTAACGAGTCTGTGCTGCTGCTGCTTCTGCTGCTGCTGCTGTTGTTGTGATGAAGGGTTTTAGTAAAAGTAAAGCTTGGCTAGAGTCAAATATTACTTTTCTCCATCACTTGAAATGCCATGGATAGATGGACAAAATGAATTAGGAAGCAGATTACATAAAATTCAATTATGCTGATCCATTCTGTCACAACGGTTCCATTTTTGGGCTCCAAACGCATGTGAACACGTAACTATTATTAGAGTATTATTTTGATGCATTGAAGTTCAACATGAGTCAACAATGTTCTGAACGTGCCTTGACAAAAACATGTGCTCATTTATAAAAAACTAATTGTACATGGAACTTTTTGTTCTTGGTAAAATAGTTCAGGGAGCTTGTTAACACACACGTGTTGCACGCACAAAAACAGGTAAACACACACACACACACAGACTCTTTTGTTGTGATGTTTTGCGGCTCTCCCTCTCCCATCTAGGTGCTGTCATCTTTAATCCTGTTATAGTGATGAACATCTCAACCATGGCCATGAGGTCAGTAGGTGCTAGCCCCTAACCACTACTAACCAGAGCCCGGTTTCCCGTGAACGTCCACTCTTTACGGTACTAAGACTCCTACGTTTAGACTTATCAAAGTTGGTTACCTCTATAGGCGTGGTTCCCGAACGGTCTCTTAGGAGTCTTCTTAGGAAACACTCCTTACGTCGTTGGTTCACGGCGCTGTCCAGAAAGAAAGTGCTGAAATCGATTGCTCAGAGTACGATTTTTCCCACATCATGCGCAGGTGCATGTACAGTGTTCTAAAAAATATTGCCGTCTTTGCGAATAAAACATTGCTCGAAATACGGTAGAGCTAAGAAGGTGCTTCAGACCAACCTTACCAACGAACGATTTACGAGAGAGATTCGTACCAAAGAATGTTTCCGGAAACACGCAAAATGTTAAGGTAGAACTTAAAGTAGAGGTTACGAATGACGTAGCGTTAAGAAGGCTTTAAAAAGTTTTTCGGGAAACTGGGCCCATTACATTTTGGTTTGGAATTTAAGCGAAAGGTACCAGGTTCGGACCACAATGTCCACAACCTACCTGTAGACCCCTACCCGCTCCTTATTGATCTCTCTGTACCGTCTGACCTTGAACTGCTCCTTAATGATCGGTCTCTGTGCTGTCTTACCCCTACCTGCTCCTCAATGACCTGTCTCTGTGCTGTTTAACCCCTACTTGCCCCATAATGACCTGTCTCTGTACTGTCTACTCTAACCCCTACCTGCTGTTAATGAACTTTCTCTGTATTCACTATCTAATAGGGATTGGCGTGAGGAATCGATTACTCGAGTACTCCTCGTTACAAATTAACTCGGTTGGTGGACAGGCAAACTCGAGTTTGCATATACACTCACAAAGTTTTCTGAAGAAAATGTATCAATTCTGTGCGACGCCACTAACACATGCCGTGGGCACAAAGCAAATTAAATGTATCAAATTTCTGTGAGGTGCGTGCCGTGCCGTGCGCAGGCACGCCAGAATTCAAAAGGTTAAGAGATGGCGGTTAAAGCAAAGCGCAGCGAAGAATTGAAATGCTTTAAAGAAATAGGAGATCATAAGGTGAAATGTAAAATATGCCAAGCGAAATCGAGCTACCAGAGTACTACAAGTACTATTCGGCAACATATGCTCCTGAAACACAACGTTGAGTTCGGGAAAGCAGACCCGCAGCAACCAAGTGTGTCGGCTATTTTCACCGCCGCAAGACGCAGCTTTAATGAGTATTTCCATAGTCCATTTGCTGCCGTTTTATTTGCAGCTTTAAATTATTTGCAATGGTTAGGCTACTTGTTTCGTTTTTGTTTTCTTTAAACCGTTACAGGCCTTGGTTCGACGTGATTTAAATTGTGAGACGCATATTTATTTTTGTAAGGAAAATGTTTTGAACGTTTGCAAAAATAAATAATGATAACTCTGACTGTTTTGATGGAGAATAAGCATTACATGTTTGGTTGATAATATTGCCGTTCATCATTAGGCCTATTCCAGCTGCAGATGCGTTGCATTCTAAAAATAGATTTGATTAAACGAGTACTCGATTGATCCTCGAGGAATTCCTTCGATCACTCGAGTTTGGAACTTACTACTCGTGCCCATCCCTACTATCTAACCCCTACCTGCTCCTTAATGATCTCTCTCTGTACAGTCTAACCCCTGCCTGCTCCTTAATGACCTGTCCCTCCATTCCTTGCCAGTAAGCGGCCATCTTGGATGGCCGCTGACACTAAAGGCCGATCCATACCTCCGGATCCGGACGAAATTCGTCCGTCGCCCCAAACGTTGCCCCCGGAACTACCCTTCATACCTCCGTCTGATTTCAGCGTTGCTATGGATGTTACGCAATAAACGACAGTCAACGACAGTCACTGCCCTCTAGAGGGCAGTGACTGTCGTTTCACAAATTAACGGCAACGACAATCGCAAACATGACATTTGTAGAGATGATTTTGCTTTGCGTCATCCGAAATCGGCAAAAAAAAGTGCAAAAAGTGTGCGGTGGCATGTGACACCCCTCACCAACCCGCAGATTATCTCCTCAAAATGTTGACTAGTTACAACTCATTGCCAAAGCAGGGGAACAATAACAATAATCAATAAAATAAAAATGTCAGGTATATAGTATAATATAAGTACAAAACGTCAAATACAATATATATATATATATATATATATATATATATATATATATATATATATATATCTCAGATATTATACTACTCTATCTATTTTTGCGAATGGTCTGACTTTTGACTCTATACTGCCGCCTCGATTTCCGGTGGCATTGCTCCGGTTCTCCCGGAGCACTCCGGATTCGTAAGCTCAGAGGCGACGGACCCATTTATGGACGAAACACCTCCGGGACCGGACGAAACTGTCCGTATCCGTATTTACCGTAGGGTGTCAATGGGCCTTAACACTCCAGTTTGTTTGTGAAGGACTTCTCTAATTTCTTTGATTTCTAACAATAATTCTTTGAACATTTTGAGAGCCATATGTTGTGCTATTGAAAATACCTCCTTCCATAGCTTCATACATGGTGGATGGTTTTTAAAAGTGGAGATATCTGAAGGATTGAGTTCCAAAGCTGTAAACAGCAACAAACATACTCCTGGTAACATCTTGGTAAGAAAGTCTGCTGTATATCATTTCTAAAAGTTGGATTAGGAAAGTTGGAGCTGTTCAACTATGACTAAATGACTATGACTAAAAGGTGCTTCAAAGGATGATCCTGGTGATCCTGAGTTTGACAATGGACACCGTTATGGAATGACTGGACCAACAGAAGAACTTCTATGAGGATCTGCTGAAGAGGCAGGAGACTGCATTTCACAGTTTTTCTCAAATGATCATGGACTCCACCAAAGAGTGGACTCAGTTCTGAGTGAGCTACAAGAAATTAAGGTGAGCCTGAATTACCCTCAAAGTTAGGGCTGGGCGATATGACCAAAATATGATATCCCGATATAGGTCATTCATATCCCGATAACGATTTATATCACGATATATATTTCTGTAAATTTAATGAATAATTCGTTTATATAAAATGACCACATGGAAAGGCCTATTTCATATTACATTTTGAATTATATACTCTACAAATAAAGATAACTTACTCATGATTATTTTTCTGCTTTTTATTTAGAACATTTGTGCAAATTATGCATGCAACAAAATATAAAATATGAATGTATAAATATAAAACGGTAAATAGAAAACACTTTTTTGGTTGGTTTTCAAAAATATTAAAACCAACCTTACCAATAGTCTTTAACAGTAGAAATTTGTATTGTAGCGGCAAACAAAAATGAATACAGGCCTAACATAAATATTGGTAGATAAAATACGAAATGTAAACATGGAATACTTTCAAGTTTAAACCAATGCAGCAAATTAAGGCTCACAATAGGGCTGGGCGATATGACGATATCATACCGTGGACGATATGAAAGTGTCTACCGGGAGAGATTTGGCCATATCGTTTATACCGAGAGAGAAAAAAAAATATATATATATATATATATTTTTTTTATATTGCACTGCACTGACTGAAGCAAGGCAGGTGTGAGACTTACCTGTTAACTTGAAAAAAAATCTCATTTGTATTGAAGAAACAGTTCTATTTTTACCACCAGCTATTTGCACAGCACATAACTTTATTTTATAAGTGTATAATTAGTATTTAAAATATTTGTGTGATGCTGTGATTTTTATTTTATATTACAATGCACTGACTGACAGCCAGGCAGGTGTGAAGCACACCTTTAAAAAAAAATGTTATTTGTATTGAAAAAACAGTTCAATGTTTACAAGATGTTTGCACTATATGACACTGCAGTTAATGACAGATTGTTTCGCTACTTACTCCTTTGTAAGCATGGAAATTCAAGTTCAAAATAAAAGAAAAAACTGATCAAATGTGAAGTATGGTTATTTTAAGCCATTTATTATTTTAATTTACTTCAAAAATACCATATCGTGATATATATCCATATCGTGATATAAAATTACTCATATCGTGATATAAGATTTTGTCCATATCGCCCAGCCCTAGCTCACAATATAAAAATATATAATATAACAAATAAGTTTTAAGGACTGTACTTTTGTGGATTTCATCCATAGACTCTCACCGTACTGTTTGTCGTGATTCTTTCATAGGTGGTAAAATAAGTTGGTGGTGTTTGAGTCCGGTGAGGGGACCGGTTTGCGGCATACTTTGCAAAGTACGTTTTTCTGGTCCGTGTCCGACTTTTCAAACCCAAACCATGTCCATGCGATAGAAGTAGCCCCTCTTTTAGATATGAGCTCACTTTGTCTTGGCTGGTCGTCGGAGTCCTTCTCCTGTTCAGAATTGTCACGTTCACTCTCCTCCATGTTTGTTTGTGTTGCATTCATGTGCCGTGCGGAAGAATGTAAAGCGTCGTCCAAATGACGTAAAATATTGCCGTAAAGAGTGTGATTTGCGACAAGACGATATTAAAACGATAGAGCATAATATGAAACAATAGACATTTTTATATCATCACACGATATATATCGTCATATCGCCCAGCCCTACTCAAAGTGATATCGATAAGTAAAAGAAAGATCTAAGTGCGGCAACAAAGTGAGTCCGAGAGCTTAACCGACCACATGAGTACAAGGCCAAAGGTAGACTTAGGTCATTCAGTTAATATAAGGTTCTCTACAAAAACAAATTGACAAGCTTAAACCTAGGCCTAGCAAAAAAGGGCTTTGCAGTTGCTCATTTGTATACATACATTGGACAATTTGGACTATTTCATGGATTCTGTTTCTCAGACTACATGTAGTCTGAGAAACAAAATCCATGAAATAGACCAAATTGTCCAAACTAATGACATACATGTCCTTGCTTTGAGTGAAACTCAAC
Organism: Gadus morhua; assembly: GCF_902167405.1. Lineage (NCBI taxonomy): Eukaryota > Metazoa > Chordata > Actinopteri > Gadiformes > Gadidae > Gadus > Gadus morhua. Next base: position 6,006,427 of record NC_044059.1, read on the forward strand.
TAGACTCCTCTTTAGAGGATGCTGAATTTAGTATACAGAACTACACTCTGTTTAGGGAAGACAGGAATAAAAATGGAGGTGGTGTTGCCATGTATACAGAGTCAACTACCAGGTAAAGTGAGTAATGATTTAATGGTGGATGATAAAGAGGCTCTTTTGGTTCAGGTTCACCGACCACATTCAAAGCCTATACTGCTCGGTTGTTGTTACAGGCCCCCGAATGCTAGAATAGAATACTTGACAGGAATATGTAACCTCATTGATAACATTTCTGACAAAAACAAAGAATTGTTTATGCTGGGAGATTTCAACATTGACTACCTTTCTTCAGATTGCCATCTGAAGAAGAAGCTTCTTTCAAAAGTCAATACTTTTAATTTAACCCAAGTTGTTGACCAACCAACCAGGGTATTTATTAAGACCGGTACCAAGTCATCAACCTGTATTGATCATATCTATACTTATGTTCCAGAGCATTGCTCAAAATCTATATCTTTATCCATAGGTTTCAGTGATCATAACCTGGTTGCCATTACTAGAAAAATCAAGGTTCCTAAGGCAGGAAACAAGATAAAATTCGGCTAGTCGTTCAGGAGGTTTAATCATGACCTCTATGTGAAGGACATCAGTAGGGCTGTAACGATACACAAACTCACGATTCGGTTTGTATCACGATTTTTGACCCACGGTTCGATACATCCCACGATTTTTTGAAATTTAAAAAGCATTTTATTTAAACAACACTTATATACCAATTAACTTAATGTAACATTTAATAACAAATAATTTGGAACACTGAACAGATTTGAACAGAAAGAATACTATTAAAGTATAGCTAAATGAATAAAGAAATAACCAAAGATTGCAGTGGGAGGATGCTTTTTTCAACTGTTTGGTTGGTTTAGTCAAATATCCTTATTAGCGCTTCTTATTAGGCTATGTAGCTTAAATAATGACATAATCAGGCCGTATAGAATGCAACCTGTTTAATAGCCTAACTTTCAATAGATGGAGAAAAACCTGAACGTCATGAACGTCGCAATAACGAGGCGTTACGAGTAGCATATGTGTGTGCGCGAGAATGGCAGTGTGCGTATGTGTATGTGAGTGACGTCAGCGAGTGAGTGGACGAGCGAGGAGATCGAGCGGTAGCGTGTGTGTCTAGTGAAGAAGCGAACGAGTCCGGTAGAATAAAGTACCCATCCTGTCAATAATCGGTGGCTGCTTCATTCCGACCTATAAGCAGACAAACTGCCAGTCAAATCACACAAAACACTAGAGACAGGATCACACAGGCCCCCTCTGGATAAATGTCGTTCATATCGCATATGAGGACTTCGACGGCTGTGGAGAAATGCGATTCTCCGTAGCCACGGATGATTGCAGTCGCATACTTACGGCATCGATAGGAGGGGGCGCCGTCAGCTGACTATTATTTAGACAAATTATTAGCAAATTTCAATCGGACAATTTGACCGCAGAGTTAGAAAGGGCGTATCGCGCTTCTGCCTTCTCACACCGCGAGACAGGTTTGTGGCTTTGAGTATCGCGATTTTCGGTTTGATACGCGTATCGTTACAGCCCTAGACATCAGTGATGAGCAGTGGTCAGATGTGTGAGAATTATCCAGATATTGAGTAAGTTTATGGAGAAGCTAACCAAGGTGGCTGACAAGCACGCCCCCTTAAGGAAACACACAGCTAGACATAACAGTGCTCCATGGTTGAGTAAGGAACTGAAAGCTTTGATGACTCAGCGTGATAATGCTGAAAAGGTTGCAAATCAATCAGGTTGCCTGAATGATAGGGAAAAATACTGTAGATTAATGAACATGGTTACGAAACTGAACAAGAACATAAAAAAAGATTATCAACAGAAGCTCAGTGATGCTTAAAACAACAGCAAGGAAATATGGAAAACACTGAATGAAATTATGAGACGGAAATCAAACATGAACAACACTTACGTTGACTGTAAAGGTGTTTCCATTACTAAACCACAGGAAATTGCTAATTATTTTAATGATTTTTTTATTAATAAAATTGATAAATTAGGAGCCACTATGACTCCTAAACATGGCGCTCTATCACATGCATTGATTGACAATTGAATTATGAAAGGGAAACGGTGTTCTTTTGAATTTAAAAATGTCGACGCTGAAATGGATGAGGAAATGTTTTTACACCTCTGATGAAGCATCTCCTGGAATTAACAATGTGGATGGGATACTACTCAAGGTTGTAGCCAGAGAGCTTTGTGTTCCTGTATGTTATATTTTTAATAGATGTTAGACCAATTCATCATGCCATGAATTATGGAAAGAAGCTAAAGCGATCCCCTTGCCAAAAAATAAAAAAGCTATATTTTCTGGGGCTAATAGTAGGCCCATCAGTCTACTACCAGTACTGACCATGAGCAAGATATTGGAAAGGATTGTTTTCAATCAAATTCAAGACTATTTTATTAATAATGAACTTATAACAAAATCCCAGCATGCATATCGAGTTGGTCACTCAACTAACTCTGCCATTGTTCATATGAATGACGAATGGTTTAAAGAAATGGACAACAAAAGAATTGTGGGCACTGTTATGCTTGAATTTAGTGTGGCTTTTGACATTATTGATCATGCACTGCTAATTGGTAAACTCAAGTGCTATAGGTTCGCTGATACTGCCCTCTCTTGGATGGAGAGTTATCTGTTTGGCAGGAGGCAAAGGGTGGTTTTCAATGGAAGCTTATCAGTCAGAAAAGATACCCTATATGGAGTGCCTCAAGGAAGCTGTCTGGGTCCTCTTTTATTTTCTATTTTTACCTATGACCTGCCCTATGTTCTGGAACAGACAAAAGTAGTAATGTATGCTGATGACTCAACTATGTTCTGTGCTGCGTCTACATGCAAGGAACTGACTGATGTATTATGCAAAGAATTACAAACTGTGTCTGATTGGGTAGAGGACCAGAAATGACTATTAAAAATCACTAAGACAAAGTGCATGGTTATTATTGGTACCAGGAGAAGGATTGCCAGAGACTCCTGTTTAAATCTATCTATGGGTGGTATTCCAATAGAGCAAGTAAGGAAAATTAAATTACTTGGCATTATAATAGATGATCAGTTGTTATGTTCAGACCATATTGATTAAATTGCTGTAAAATGGGACAGGGTATTGCTATGACTAGAAAATGCTCTTACCATGTGACACCTTCAGTCAGGAATCAGGTCATTCAGGCTCTATTTTTTTTCTCACTTAGGGTACTGTATGGTTGCGTGGTCCAGCACCGCTAAAAAACATATAAAAAAATTCCAGCTTGCTCAAAATAGAGCTGCAAGATTGGCTCTTCAATGTACTTTTAAAACGAATGTCATGAAGATGCACAACAGTCTGTCATGGTTGACCGTTGAGGCTAAAGTAACCCAAACCCAAAATGCCGTTGTTGATAGGAAACCGGATTCTTTTTTCAGGACAGCTTTTTAAGACAGGCTCATTTACAGAGCCGTCAGTCAGTGGAATTCCTTACACATTAGCATAAGAAGCATCAAGGGTAAATATTAGTGCTGTCAAGCGATTAAGATATTTAATCGCATTAATGTCATAGTTAACTCGCGATTAATTGTAAACATTTTTCTATTCTAAATATCCCTTGATTTCGTGCAGCTAGCCTTTTAGTGAGATCAGAGAGTTTTGAGAAGGACAGTAAGATTATTCCTATTCTTATTCCTATTCCTACACTCACGCACGCACACACACACACACACACACACACACACACACACACACACACACACACACACACACACACACACACACACACACACATGGTAATCGGGAGAGTCGGGAGAATTCCCGGTGGGCCGTTAATGTTTCGGGGCTGTCGGGCTGATTACTGCGGGATAACAATATTGCGTTTATAAAAGTTCCTTGCAGCACCCTCCGGCAGCCTGAGCTGTGCGCCCGCAACCTCTCACTCACTCAACAGACGCAACACTCACAAACTGTCAACGTCGCAACCAAGTCGATTTTGTTTAGAGGGGAGTAACTGAGCGGCCCCTCCTGAAGTGGTACAGCCCAGGTGGGCCTTGAACTGCGATTGGTCAGAAAGACGTAACAGCTAATGACAATATTGAACTCTCTTGCAGCCTCAAACAGAGTGACACACAAACACACACACACTTTTAAGGAGTTTATCACCTTCTCCGTATCCTTGCTTGCCCCAACAAGTTTGTGCGGCGTGCTTGTTCTTTTGTTTCCGGTATAGCTAGATTCCGGTATGGTGTTGTAGTTTTTCTAACGTGACTAGTTGTTGCTAGACAGAAGGTGAAAAAACTATGTTTGCCAAGCCAAAAGGGTGTTAATCGTGCACTAAAAAAAATTAACGCCGTTAAAATTGGTTTGACAATGTATTGAAGTGTTGCAGTGTTTTTAACTTTTGTGATATTAATAGGTTTTTGTACTGTATGTATGTTTATGTCTGTGTATGGTTTTTGTTTATGGTTGTTATGTTTGGTTATGGACCCCAGGAAGATAGCGACCACAGCTGTGGATGCTAATGGAGATCTGAATAATAATAATAAAAAAGGAGAGAGAGAGAGAGAGAGAGAGAGAGAGAGAGAGAGAGAGAGAGAGAGAGAGAGAGAGAGAGAGAGAGAGAGAGAGAGAGAGAGAGAGAGAGAGAGAGAGAGAGAGAGAGAGAGAGAGAGAGAGAGAGAGAGAGAGAGAGAGAGAGAGAGAGAGAGAGAGAGAGAGAGAGAGAGAGAGAGAGAGAGGAAGGACATGTGGGTCCTCCTGCTGAGGCCAGGACACCATGACCCAATTACCCGGGCTTCCCTGTCATCCCAGAGCGACTGCCAGCTAGGGCACCACCCAGCGCCTGACAGAACCAGAGCTACGGGGAAGACTGGAGGAACCCTGACAGTCACTTGGATCTGTAAAGTACACATCTGGAGCAATGTGTCTTCTCCTTACTGTGTCTCATACAGTCTACAACTTCCTGGGTCATGCGTCTGTCCTCTCCAGTCCGAAGCCAATTTTCCTAATTCCCCTGGCTGCCATCTTAGCAGGGTGATGGAACAGAACGTTCATGCTGCATTCCGTTCAATTCTAGTGTTCATAACCAAGATGGCCAAGAAGGTCCATCTTGCTATGAGCTGTGTGCATCTGTTCACATTGAAAGGCTTCTACTGACACCAGCAAAAAGAGGTGGATGGGAGGAGGGATGGAAGAACAACAATGAGAAGAATTAATTACTTTTCTGTGGATATCCCTCGCCCGGAAGTCCCGCCCTCCCTCTCTCGCTGATCTCCGCCAATTTTTAGCCTCGGCTGCAAGGATTTCACCTTTTCATCCTACATACAAGCTACTCACCCAGTGGGAACATGTTTATTTTAATTTTAAATGGTGAACAAACATTGAATAATTTAACCTAGTTGTAAGGGATGACATATGGTGATGGTGGTTAGATATTGGCTACACACAACTGAAGTTTAACTGATTTCATACATGAACAATGCAATGTGCACTAAATACTACTAAATAAGGTTTTGTCCTACCTGTATGTCTTAACCAATGTTAATATAATGTGCACCCTTGAAGAGTGCGGATATGTGCGCCACAAAACCATCAGCATGTAAATTGCTAGCATGTTAATTCCAAACCTCATTTTCTAATCAGGTTGTTTACTTCTGTCACTAGCAAGTCGGGTTGTAATCGTATCGCCAGTAATTCTGCTAAGTGGCTCCGTGTTGAAAGAATATAATCACAGGACAAGGAGAATGTATTTAATCATGTCGCTGCCCCCCCCCCCCCCGAGGCCCAGATGTATATGAGGAGAAGGATAATTGAAAAACTAAATGGGGGAGCATGTCTCTGGAACCAGAGCTGCTTTCAAAACGTTTGTATCTATTTGCCTCGCACTTCCTGCTAAATCTCCAGATGTTTTTCTAGATTTCTATTATACCGACTTTTGTCAAATTGTCTCGGGGCCAACCAGAAGATAAATCGGCCACTGACTCATCTTGGTGGGACAGAGGATCCATCAGTGTGTCCGAACAGCGATTCTTCAAATACGTCATCAGACATTAACATATAACACTGCTGCCTATTGGCAACGCAATACAATATTGGATCAAAAGTTAGAAGGTTGTGATTGGTCAGATAGTTAACGGTTCGAAGCCACCTTTTAATGACACTGAAGCAGCTCAGCCGTCCCAATCACTCCCAGTTCATTGTTTGAGTGCTAATGTTGGAGCTTGAAGTGTGAGGAACAGAGTAACTCTTTGGAATCCAGCCGAGGTGGTTAGCTTAGCAGCTGAAACCAAACAAATGCACTGTCCGGGTCACGACAGTCAGTGTTTGAGCTCCAGGCCAGCACTGAGTAGGAAGACTTTCTCATTAGGTAAGTAGTGATTGGTCATTTCAAAGGTGGCTCCAGACAATGGAGAGGAATAGATACTTTTTTTCACCTCTGGGAGAGTGTCTCCCGCAGATGTAGAATTTAAATCATATCAATCATCATCTCTCTCTCGAGGCCTGACCAGAGATGAGATGGCAAGTCCCCATGTATTTCCATTCTATTGAAATGGATCTTGAATGTAGTGTGCCACTTGTCTTCAGTCATCAGGTCCACTTGTGCTCTGCCAGAATAAACATTGTGGAACGGAGGGTAAAAATAGCCAGCAGTTACAGAGCTGCCAATCAGTCAGAGCACCAGAGGTAGCTGAGACTACCTTAACAGCACAAGATGGCTGTTGCCAAGCACCGTTAACTGCCCTGTCATTTTCAATTGGTTTAATCAAAACTTATCTTGAAATCAACAATGATTTGAACCAAACTTGACTGCTTGTACAAGCGGCACTTGTTGACTGCAATCTTTTATTCGATCATGAGGTATTTCTATACAGATATAATTGTCTAGCTTTAACTTGAGGAGTAGTGATATGTACGTATCTTTCTACGAGTACAAGGATTCCCCAGTAGAGAGCTGGAGAATCTTCTCAGGCTGAGACGAGACACAAAATCAAGGTAGGGAATTTCATTGGCCGGCCCCAGTAAATAACAACAAGAAGTGGAACACTCCCTGATCTCCCTGCAGTGGCTTCCTCCAGTAACAATCAGTTGGAAATATATCAATGCTGTTATGTAGCACGTAATGCGTCGGGTCACTAGTTTAATGCATTTCATGGGAGATTGGAAGCCTGCTTCTTCCCCAACACACGCACATGCACGCACACACACACACACACACACACACACACACACACACACACACACACACACACACACACACACACACACACACACACACACACACACACACACACACACACACACACCAGTGGCCTTATTAAAAGTTATTGACAAGCAAAAGCTCTCTCTCTTTCTGAGACACGAATATACTGCAATAATATCACCTTGTTAGTGAATAACACTGTCATCTTTGATACTTTGGGCACACACACTGACACATATTCCACCACAAGCCATACACACACACACATTTGGGTGGTGCATGTGTATGTGCACATTCACTTGCTCACGTGTGTGGGCACACACACACACACACACACACTCTCACACACACACACACACACACACACACACACACACACACACACACACACACACACACACACACACACACACACACACACACACACACACACACACACACACACACACAGGTGTGTTTGAAGGTGCCATATTAGTGACACTGAGTTGGCAATCCATTTAAATACTTTTGTTAAGGTATCGATCTGTAAACAACTATTTGGCCTCAAACTGAAACTAAAAACGCCATTGATTTCAGCCAAGCAATCATTAAAAAATGCAACCCTGAATGATTTTCCTGCCAAATGGTCATATCTACCAGCTGGTGTCTGGTGGCAGGGGTAGCCTATCTTTTTGGACTGAGCGATTTAGTTATTGTGTCATTTTATGTACCAAAGAGATTGGGAAAAGCAAATAGCCAACATTAAAAAAACATTCATACCATCTGCAATGTAATTTGTGATAGGACAAGATGGCTTCCATTATGTCTAGTCTAGTCTACTACCCGTTAGTTGGAGGCAACACGACTAACTAGGAAACAATTATGTTTTGGTGTTCAGGGGATCGAACACTGATTGTTCAATGAACCGTTTGTGATTTGTGATTGATTAAAAGATAATAAGGGTGAGAAAATATTCAAAATATTTGACAGTAGCACAGACATACAGGTGCAAAAGAGAAGAGGTTGGGAGACACCGACTTCAGTCCCAAACTATATGAAGGCTAAGTGGGGAGGCAAAGGCCTGCTGCAGACTAGCAGGTAGTCTACTTGAGCAGAGAGCAGTGTAGGTGGCAGGGGGACTTACCTCCGATGTCTGGCCGTAACTTCTTATCATATTCCTTTAGTAAATTGTTGAGTATTTCCGTGGCGTCCGTTTCATGTGTTTTTGGCGCCAACATTTGGTTAACGGTTACGTCCTCGTCGTATACGACGGTTTGAGTGCTGGAGAGAAAGACTAATTACATTTTGTTCACAAACTCAGGCACCATCATCCATGGTTCCGTTTTTACATTAATAATTGTAATTTGTATTAGGCCTATTATTATCCATGTCCAAACTTAATACCGATATGTATATTTTTAAGCCATAGGTGGCTCAGGATAGGCATACAACCAATTATCTTTTGATTTAGACATTTAATGAAATACAGATTGTTTAAGACTGAATGAGGGCAGGCTACTAAGCTGAGCATCGTCCACATTTCTTTCAGAGTGGCATTCGTCGAAATTACTTAAAAGGTTAAGTTCAAGTGGACATGTCCGCAAGTTCACATTGCATCCAATTAGAGCAGCGCAGGCGTTTCACTCTCACATTCAACATGTCAAATAAAATGCATCACCTACCATGTCTGAAAAACTGACAAAAGTGACAAGTATGCCCAAAATTTTGGTGACATGTTTTCTTTCTTCCTAAAAGATAAAAAATCAAATATGTCGTGGAATGACGCGCAGTTGTTCAGAGAATGGAGATGGGGAACTACTAATCTATGAAGCGAAACATGTCAATAGTTTGTAATCCAGCCGAATAATTCGCGCATTTCTGGTGTTGTTGCACCAGCCGTTTCCAGTCCATGTTTCGGGGATGTCGACTGCTCTCAGACAGGCACCAGCACCTCCCACTCCGGAGGTAGGGGTTGGTATCTCCGAGGATTTTAACTCCTCAGATATCGGCGGTCACACGCAGGTGCGCAAACTCTAAACGTGGAAGCAGACCGGAGCCCCCAGCCCCCCATTCCATTCCACTCCACCCCTCCCTCAGCCCAACCCCCCCGGGTGTTTTGCTTGGTTGTGCCTTGGTTGTTTTCCCGAGCATGAGACTTTTTCCAGTTCCTGCAGAATCTCCTTTCCTTTTTTTGAAAAATGTAATCTAATAAGGAAATGGTGTCATCACATTGAGGAAGAGAAGGATGGAGGGAGGGAGGAGGGGAGGTAGGAAACGTTATGTGAGATTAATATAGGCCTAAATTATAAAAACCAACAAGCCTTTCTTGATCTTCTGTTTTTTTCTTCTGCAAATTATTTCAAAAATTAAAACGGACGCCTGTCTAGTTATTGTCTATGAAGTCTTTAAAGAAATTGGAACTGGCATGATGTTTCCTTGAAGTCACATAAGGGGATTGGACATCAAATGTTGGCCAAACCCATGGGAAGGGTAACAACGGTAGTACGGATGGGGTCACAGCAGTCGTGCTTCCAGTCATTCATATTGTTGTGGGTTGGGGAACAGTTTCATTAAATTTCAACTCTGCATCAAATTCACTTCTTCTAAAACGGTTGATAGGGTGATTCAGAAGTGATTAACCCCTACAAAAAAAAATACATAAATGGATTGTTTCACAACAACTTAATTAATTTGCTGGGGTGTGCAAATTATATTGCTCCAAAAAATATTGCCTGAATTGATTAGTTAGGAACTTTATGTAAACAAGCTACAATGCAATCAAATGCCTTGCATGCAGGTAATATGAGGCGCAATCTATCACACAATCGCTAGCCATAATCTCTCGTTTTGTTACGCCTTTAACACGGATGCCCTCTTGTGGTTAAAATGGGTAATGCGTGCAATCAGTGCGTCGATGGTCATTGTAATCAAGGAAACTAAATATATGTTATTATAGCTCACACAGTCTTTGCACCAATGAATCAATGTATTTATAGTCTAGTTGACACCCACAAAACCTAAACTATTCACTTTCTTGAGATTTTTTATTTGTTTGCTAACATAGTTAGAATAAGCTTGCAAATGGGTAGTAGTTTTTAAAATAACTTTCTGAAACATCAATCACAGCAGGGCCATGTCCACGGGGGACCTGGGGTGGCACAAGTCCTCTAAATATATGATGAACAACCCCAAGTTTCATCGCTACTATTGTGATCATTTCATTAAAAATATCTTCTGATAATACAATTGGCTTCAATTTGCCCTTCTGGCTTTAATACAGCAGTACTGTTTTCTGTGTGTGTCAATTGTGCCAATTCCCAATAGGCCTAATGTTTGTTTTCCATCACACTGTCACAGTCAGCTAGCTTGATAAGATGGTAGCAGTGAGCTAGGGTTCAGCGAGCTATGTATTATTCCAAGAATCAGCTAGCAAGGCAAATCTTAGCAGTCAGCTAGGTATTCCATTGAGTTAGTGAGGAGGATGTGTTAGCAGTGAGCTAGGTATTGCATTGAGTTTGCAAGGAGGATGTGGTAGCAGTGAGCTAGGTATTACATTGAGTTAGAAAGGAGGATGTGCTAGCAGTGAGTGCATGAGCAAGGTATTGCATTGAGTTAGCGAGGAGGATGTGATAGCAGTCGGCTAGGGAGTTAGCGAGGAGGATATGTTAGCAGTGAGATTGGTATTAAATTGAGTAAGCGAGGAGGATGTGTTAGCAGTGAGATGGGTATTAAATTGAGTAAGCGAGGAGGATGTGTTAGCAGTGAGCAAGGTATTGCATTGAGTTGGCAAGGAGGATGTGTTAGCAGTGAGCTAGGTATTACATTGAGTTAGAAAGGAGGATGTGTTAGCAGTGAGCTAGGTATTACATTGAGTTAGAAAGGAGGATGTGTTAGCAGTGAGCTAGGTATTGCATTGAGTTAGAAAGGAGGATGTGTTAGCAGTGAGCTAGGTATTACATTGAGTTAGAAAGGAGGATGTGCTAGCAGTGAGCTAGGTATTACATGGCTGAGTAATGGGAAAGACGTGCGCTAACAGCATCTCCGGCTTGGCTCTGATTGCTGTTATTCGCCTGCATCGTTGACAGCTTAGAGTGTACTATAGTACGACTACAGCGAATATAAAAAACAACTTAAGTGGATGTAAATCCTTGACAAACAGATGTGAGCCAGATGTTACAGAGAGGCCCCTGCTCCCCTGCTTCTACCACCACAAGGATTTGACGTTCCAACGGCAGAAGTAGAAGCTGGAAGATCAGAGATGTGTTTATAATTAAATACACAGTCGCACGTGCTAAATACTGGTCCGAGCAAGCAAGGGTCACTCGTTAAGCTACTGCTTTACTGAAGGATAGCATGTCAACATCCATTCCTCTATCGGAAAATATCATCATGTTAATGTACAGTAAGGTCCTCATTAGAACAGTGGGGTCATTTCCACTGAAAATGAATGAGGATCAATCGCAAATAACTCAAATTTTCACAGTTGGTTCTAATTTGTATGAGCATGTATTTATTGCTTCTGACATTTGCATTAAAGAACAGCTGTACATAAAGTAAGTTTGACTGTAATAATCCAATATTACTTGGGTATTCCAATGACCTTTAGCAGTATTAGCTAATTAAAAAGTGACGTGCCGTTCATATGAGACCTGGAGCCACTCCTAGTGATCTATAGAGTACCCAGAACTCTTTCCCTTTTCGTATAATACTACCGTTCTGTGAACAATATTACAGTACATTGTTAGAAATATTTTGTAACCAACGCAATGTAAAAAGCTGCACTTAGGTTTCTGAGGTCAAGGGTCAATTAGCAAAAAAAAAAGAAAAATGTCCTTAAAATTGTTCTTGGCTAATTATTGCATTTGAAAAACTTAAAACAATGGTTTGATCTTTTAGGAATTTCATGTCAACATTAAAAAATAACAAGCAATATGATTTAAGAAGGATCAAATTGCTAAGTGTCAAAATGCAACAATCCAATCATTCTGTTAGCTAGCTAAGGCGCTACTCGAGCTCAATCTACAGCGACTAACCTATCAGGACAAAAAGTTGTCCCTTTAAAAGCATCAAAATGTTAAGAATATTCACAAGTTTCATCAAAGCGCATATAAACGAGACAAACAAAAATATCGAAAAAGCCACAAGTTTGAAAAAAGCATCAAATATGTTCTCAAAACCGCCAAAGCACACGCTATTCCGATGCCAACTCAGTAAACCAAATCAATGAAGCGCTAAGCTAAGAGCAACTTTATGATGCATCACCTGCAAAACGTAGAATCAAACTTAACCAGATTAATAGGGATTCTTTATAGGCAGGGGATATATATGTATGTACATACAATGGATTTCAACACAGCAACTCTAAAACAGAAGCTGCCCTCAAATAAAATGTATTTTCAAAAGCTAAAATTAAGGCAAAACAATATTCGATGATGGCTGTCATGTCTGCCTTTTTTAAAAAAAAAGTAAATGGCGGGATTTCAGTGCATTCTGTGTGTTTTTACACTTGGAAGGCAACTAGCATGGCTATTGGTTCTGCTTTTAATAAGGAAGCAAGGTCTGCTCATGGGCCAATTCTAACCTCTCTTTCTTTGTTTCCAAAGCGGGGATGTGGAAATAGGTGGCACCACGGGTGTCGTTTTGCATAGCATTCGGCCTTGCTTTATGTTTAAACGCTATTTGGAGTCAAAAGAATAAATAAATATCAACCCTCAATGTCAGATTGTATCGGCGGGAAACAAATTGTAGATAAACATGTAGTCCAACCATGACAATAGAAGCTTGGACATGCAATGGTATTCTTAAAAAAAAAGAAAAAAAAAAAAAAAAAAAAAAAGGATAAATCAAATGATAGTGACTCAGCGAGGATAAGTACTCGGTAATTGTTATCAAATCCTGAAGGGTCAGAGGTCAGAGAGAGAGAGAGAGGAGCGGAGGTGTCTACGTGGATTCGTCTGCTCCCTTGATCACGGGTTCTCTGTTGAGGTACGTAGCCCAGTACACCAGGTTGAAGGTCCCGAATAGCACGGGGAACACGATGCGCGACATCTTGTCGATCTTGCTCACGCTGTTGTAAGTCTTTTTGGAGTCGGGCGGCTTGGCCTCAGAGGTCTTCAGCTGGACCGCCGTGCTGTTGGAGATGGTGGAGATGGAGGCGTCCTTGTTTAGGTGGGAGGGGTAGTTCATGCCCCCTACCGAGCAGCTGTTGTTGGGCTTCTTGGACAGCGCCAATGGGTCCTTTTTCTGGGGAAACACAAGTGACAGCACATCCAGTATGACATATAAGTAGCCAAGCATAACACCTTACCAGTCTGTACCCCAATAACACACCAAATGATCTGTGATTGTTATCTACCATTGCTAGCACACACACACACACACACACACACACACACACACACACACACACACACACACACACACACACACACACACACACACACACACACACACACACACACACACACACACTCATATACATACATTTACACGGATACACACACATACACACATGCACACGTGGGTACACACACAGATATTCCTTAAGTTAATATTTGTGCCTATACACACACAAACGCACGCACGCGCACACACACACAGGCACACTCTTCTTTTAGTCTAATGTTGGTAAACGCACACACATATTTTTTAAGCTATTAATCGTGCCTACACACACACACACATGTTTGTGTGTAATCTGGGTCCACACACCTTGGGCTGCTGGGCCTCCATGGCCTTCTTGCCGTCCCATGCCCAGCTCCTCTTGGTGAAGTAGTTGACGGTGGCGAACTCGATGAGCGCAGAGAAGACGAAGGCGTAGCAGACGGCGATGAACCAGTCCATGGCAGTGGCGTACGCCACCTTGGGCAGCGAGTTCCTGGCACTGATGCTGAGCGTGGTCATGGTGAGCACCGTGGTGACGCCTGGGGGAGGGAGGCTGGGGGTTAGGTTGAAGCGCCACTAAATGATCAACCATCAAAACCAGAAGACCTCGTTTTCAGACACTCTGAATACTTTGAGGGGCTCAGTTGCTCCGAGGTATCCAAATAGGCTCGTCCAATCAGAAAACAGACGGCACGACTACTACAAAATAATAATTTACTAGATTCATTTTTATTTGACCTTTTTGTACTTTCTATTAATTACTTTTAATTATTGTATTTTATTGTGTTTTAGATATGATAAAATCATAAAGCACCTAATTCAAAAAGTAATAATGGCCAAAGCCAAGTCTCCTAGGGGAAATCTGTGTTGGGCCTATTTCTCCATCACAACCTGCTCTGGACATTTACTTTGTGGATCTTTATACTACCTCACCTGACTTCAGAAGATTTCTGGCATGAAGCCCTGTAGGCACTCTGCCGCATGCCTAAAAGCATGTCACCGAACAGCCGTTATCTTTCATTCTGCATCCCGTTTCCCCACCCAGGTACCACTTACAAAACAGTTCCTCTGAATAACAGTTCTCCCAACAATTCTAGAAGCCTTCCCCACCGACTAACCAATACCGCCCCTCAAGGAATAATGTCTATGAACTTGCCTTGGCTATAAATAGGTTCAGCAAAAGCTACCAATTTCATACAACATTATTTTCCACTTAGGGTTGGGGCTCACCGAAGACGGTGCGGGCAGGGACAGACTCTCGGTTGAGCCAGAAGGAGACTTGGGACAGGATGACGGTCATGAAGCATGGCATGTAGGTCTGGATCACAAAGTAGCCGATCTTCCTCTTCAGGTAGAAGTGACACATCATCACCGTGTACTGACCTGTGTTACACACACGCACAGGCACACGCACGCACACGCACACATAGAAAAATAATGATAACTGTGTCCGGCTGTCCTCAGAGCACCCTGGTACTAGTTGTAGTTTTCTGAAAGAATTGTGGATTATTTGAGGTCGCACGGGAGAGGTGAAACTACAGATTAAAAGGGCAGGTAATCTGCCGCGGCTGAAAGAATTTGTGTCGAGCAAGCAAGGCCAAACTAGGTTCAGTGTTAGACAAGACTCATAATAATCTTTTATTTGACTCATCATAATCTTCGATTTGTCATAGCTTGCTATATCGTCTAAACACTGATCCAGGTCCTATAACTAATATTATTTTTTTGGGGTTTTTCCATTTTCCAATTCGCAACTATAATGGGTCCAACAGGTAAAATTCCTTTGATTTATCTATGTTTAGTTCAGATTAATTAATTTTGGAGTTGCATGAAACCACAAGAGGGAAGCCAAGCTATTGACATTCCCTTTGCAGATAATAGGGGTAGGAAGTAGAAAAAATCCAATGCAATTCCTAAAGCATGCTAGGAAATTAAAAGGTATTAAATGGTTAAAAATAGCATCAGATAATGACATATGGGTCAACTGGCATGATGACAAATAAAAAGCATTACCAGTATAGTAAGATCAGCATAGATGGATGCATGGGTAATCGTTCTGTGGGTTTGTATTAAATGTGACTCCAAGATCAGTATATATCAATGCATGGATAGTAGTTCTGTGTGTGTATTAAATGGGACTAGGGAATGCTGCTGTTAGTACAATATCACATCCTGTTGACAAACTGAAGATTGCATTTCAGGTTTTTTTCTCTCTCTCTTTCCTGAAAAAAAAAAATCCCTCAACTGAAGCTCGGACACTGAAACTCACAGATGACAGTGGCTTTCCTCCTGGCAAAATCCCATTTCTCTCTCGCCCTAATCCCCTGACACAATCTGCATCCTGCAGGACTCTCTCTCTCTCTCGCTCTCTCTCGCTCTCTCGCTCTCTCTCACACTCTCTCTCTCTCTCCCTCGCTCCCTCTCCCCCTGGCTGCAACAACCCATTCCATTCTGTCAGGCCGGGCTACAGACACTTGATTCAGGACAGTTCATTCCTTTCTTAGCTTTATCTGGAAAAAAAAAAAAAAAGAAAAGAAAATCCCAAACAAACATAACGAGAGAGGGACTGGGGTGCAGATTGTTGTGTCTATTACTTCTGGCAGGTGAGCAGATGCCTGGGGCGGGGGTGGGCTGAGGTGACCCAAGGGTAGGAGAGGGGAGGAGGAGGAGGAGGAGGAGGAGGAGGAGGAGAGGGTTTGTGGATGTTCTTCTGCTCTCCAGCAGCAGACCTGCACTATGTCGACCGGAGGGCGTCCCTGTCCCAGGGCTGGGCTCCGGTGACCTCTGACCTGCAGCCCTGCTCCGCCGCGGGACTCCTTGACTCTTCTGAGGACCTGAGAGGGAACCACGATGCGGGTCTGGTGGATTTTACTGCTGGGCTTCTGGAGCGTGCACGGGGAGCTGCCGTTCATAGCGGAGAACAGCGCCGCCATGCTTATAAACTGGTGAGTCGAGCTGAGGAAGGGGTCTCCTCCCGGCTCCCTTGTTACCCCCCCCGTCCGGTGCTTCCTAGCTCCTCTCTCCCTCCTCCTCCCTCCTCCTCTGGCCCACTCCTGCTCCACAGGGAGCTCCCCAAGAGATTCCCAGATCATTAAAAGTGGTGACAATTTAGAATGGTTGCCAGCGCTGATATAATGCATCCGTCAACTACAATGTTCAACTATCTTAAAGGGTCTGACGACAGGTTCTGTTAGAGGGTATTTTTGGTATTTTCATTGTTGTGTTTCCGTGTATTTGTATGGATTTATATTATATAGTATCTTGAGTTTACAAGGAGTACACGTTGAGTGTTCTCTGGGCTTTGCCCCAACCCGAGTCACACACGTGTATAACTTTAGTGGGCTAAACCCGTAGGTAAGAGGCTAGCCCCTGCTATTCTTGGCGCGCTAAAGACCGTTTGCTCCTCAGATTATCTAAGCTAACCGAGGTCCCCCCCCCCTCCAGCCCCTCCTCCTCCCTCCATTACCCCACCAGTCAGGGTGGGGTGGTGGAGGAGGAGGGGAGTGGAGGAGGCTTAGGTGTGTGTGTGTGTGTGTGTGTGTGTGTGTGTGTGTGTGTGTGTGTGTGTGTGTGTGTGTGTGTGTGTGTGTGTGTGTGTGTGTGTGTGTGCGTGCGTGCCCGGTATATCCGTGCGTGCGTGCGTGCCCGGTATATCCGTGCGTGCGTGCGTGCCCGGTATATCCGTGCGTGCGTGCGTGCCCGGTATATCCGTGCGTGCGTGCGTGCCCGGTATATCCGTGCGTGCGTGCGTGCCCGGTATATCCGTGCGTGCGTGCGTGTCCGGTATATCCGTGCGTGCGTGCGTGTCCGGTATATCCGTGTGTGTGTGTCTGTGAGCAGGAGGTGCAGGCAGCAAGTCAGAGGTGGCACAGGATAGTCTTGTTGTGTCCATTCAGGGGTCTAACTGCCAATGGACAACCCCATACTAATAATGTATTTCTGCAGCTGTGTATTGCATAGAAAGCGATTGCATGTATTATCAACATGTGTGACGCTATGTGTAGAGGGCGATCCGTGACTGGATGTTGACATCCTCTTTCCTGGTCAGATGTGAGTAGAAGGAGCC
>NC_044059.1:6029085-6061585 GCF_902167405.1 Gadus morhua
TCTGTAGTTCCATAAGACAGGCCGCCATGTTGATACTTCTTGACCAACGATTCTAGAACAGCCACGCGACCAGTTGTTATTGCGGTTATCATCATAGTGAAGAAGCACCAAAATGGCCGCTTAAAATGTGAAACCCTAGGAGAACTTGGCTTGCAGACTTGGCTTACTCTACTCTCTGTACAGGGAGATAAAGACTATTGCCTGGCAGACTTTGTACACATTTGTTTTACAAACGGTTCAAGTTGTTCTGTCATGTGCGATTACAACACGAGAGCAGGCGTGTGGGATTGTAGTTTAATAACTGTTACAACGGTGCCCTAATCCTTTGATCCTTTCATTCATATTATTACTTTCATTACATCTGTGCTGCTGAGTCACTTTTAGGAGCGACCGTTCAGTATGGGCTTTTGTAATGTTTGGATGAAGCACTAACTATTATACTCAAACTCTGTATAGACTGGGATCAGTGTATTTTAACATTTCATATTAAGGGGTCAGTTGTGCCATGTTCCTTCGCTGTAGTAGGAGTCACAAGGAGGAGTTATACCCCTTTTGTAGTACGGCGTTATTAGGTAGGACACTACAGTAAAGGGCTGATTATGGTTCCACGCCGACGCAATCGTGAATCTGTTTAGTTCTGTGTCAGGTTCTAGTGGGCGGACCAATCACAGCCCTAGCTGCGGCGTCGCCTCAATGCAAGGTTAACATTTTTGGGAAGCGCGCGTCAGGCCCTTGCGGTGGACGCAAGGAGGGTCCGCAAGGATGTAAGGGGTCCGTAAACCCCCTCGCGTTGCGTCGACGTGGAACCATAATCAGCCCTTAAGGGGTTATAAGGTGGTAGGACACTACAGTAAGGAGTAATAAGGTGGGACACTGCAGTAAGGAATAGCAGTGGGGAGCTATAAGGTGAAAGCCTTCCTAGTTTTGCCATTGACTTGCTAAACGGTGTCGGGTGGATGAACTCTACAACGTTGTTGTGATATGCCAGCACAGCTGTTTGTAAATCAAAAAGACAAACGCGCTTCACAACGTCTTATCTTCTGTAAGGAGGCCCAGAGACTGTTCTATAGGTTATATTATAGTGGCCATTCAGATACTCGCTGACTCTATACTTCTGTATTGTTACTATTTTCCCCCATGAGTTTTTACTTCCCAGCCCTTTTATAACTGGTGGTTCTTAGAGTACCTTGGCATTTACCCATTCATTCAGTTCAAACACACACACACACACACACATACGCACGCACACGAGCACACACAACCACTCACACACACACACACGCACGCACGCACGCACGCACGCACGCACGCACGCACGCACGCACGCACGCACGCACGCACACGCACACGCACGCACACAATCACCCATTCATCCACACATTCCCCATCCATTTACACAATCACAGCAGAGAATGGAACCGGCAGCTCTCTGGTTGCTAGACAACCTGCTTTATCTCCTGAGCCATTGCCTCCCATTAATCTCCTATAGGCTATTTCAGGAGATTGTCCCTCAATCCAGTCTTTCCAACTCACTACCGATAGAACGTTATGCATTTTCTTTTTTTACAATTTAGAATGTAGTATTACAGATTCCACTTCATAATTCTTCTTGATAATTCGATTTCACAATCCAATTCAGAATTCCATTTCAGAATTCCATTTCAGAACTCCACATGAGATACAACATAACTACAAAACCATGCCTTCTAAATG
This sequence comes from Gadus morhua, assembly GCF_902167405.1. Lineage (NCBI taxonomy): Eukaryota > Metazoa > Chordata > Actinopteri > Gadiformes > Gadidae > Gadus > Gadus morhua. Next base: position 6,030,799 of record NC_044059.1, read on the forward strand.
ATTGGCTATGTAATCAAAAAACATCCAATCCCAAGGAAGGGAGCCGGTCTCCAGATGTTTCAAAGAAGCACACGACATCTGAGAAGCAATTGTTGTGGTCGAGAAGCCGGCACGCTTAACATAAACTGACAACACCAAGTCTGTAATCTGGAGCCATGAGTGTATCAGGTCAACAGATTACTGTGTGCATATAGGCCTATCTATGACATGAGTAGATGTATAAAGACTAGAGGCTTGGATATGGCATTAATAGAGGCTGCAAATAGCCAATGTTTAAATAAACTTTATTTGTGGTAACAAGTCAGGGGAATTTGCCCACTGATTACTGATTATATACATGAACATAATAATCATGCACTATGATTCCGCTATTTAAGATAATGGAACAACCATTGTAGCACATGCATGGCTTGCAGATGTTTAATTGGAGCAGCCCAGTACAGGGTGGGAGCAAAGACATGGCATGACTTTAACACTGGACCTGGAGTTATCAAGCTCAGAATTTGTAGAGGTGACCAAAATGTAGATGGCATAGGTATTACCTACAACAAATACATGTTTCCGTATTGTGTTTATTTTTGTCAGTGTAATTATTTTATGGGAGACTTAATGTAACTACACTAGCAGAGCTACAACTAAAATAAAATCATTGAGAGATAGACAGTGAGAGGGAGAGAAAGAGAGAGGGGGGGGGGGTATATATTGGTGATTAACACAGCATCACAGGGCAGTCTGGGTCCTTTAGCTTGGGGAGAGTGCTGGCCGCTAGCTCACAGGATTAGCGAGGGGTTAATGGCTTTCAGGACCAAGCTACACACGGCTGTAGGGTGGTAATTTAAAGCAACTTATCTTAAACATAGTGGACAAGACAACAACAAAAGGGGCACTTTTTTTAGGGTTAGGGTTAATATTTAAGTTTAGTTGAATTTTGCAGTTGGTTCTCGTTACTTGTATACTTGTCAATTGTATTTTCATTTTATATATAGTTTACTTTTACCTAAAAGTCGATTAGCTTAATTCCACATTACAGCTGACGCTAGGTTAGTTTCCATCACTTCAATGCATAAACTTATGTTTTTAACTTAAGCTGGGGCTACAGTCTGTACTCAAAAAATGAAATTGTTTCTATCATAACTCCTGCACTGAAATTTTTCCTGGTATTATTTCATATCCGATTTTATTCTAAATCACAATAAAATGAGAGGGCAGGCTAAATTAATAAACAAATTGTACTCAAACTACAATTTAAATCATTAATGAATTGACTAAATGAAGCCTATATTTTTGCCTGACTTAACCGCTTGATTAAAGAGGATGAGGTTTATAAAGCTGCTGGCTGGCTCATACCTAGCGGGGCCGTCCTCACTGGCATGGTGACATCGAGATTAACCAGAGAAGAAAAACACTGAAGTGCGGCTCCACATTTGGATGTGTTTCTACTGTAGTAGAGAACAGCAGAAGTTTTGCATTAAAAATACTTTGTGTAATACGCCATTTTCAAATAATTAGCCAATATAAGGCTAATGTTAGCCTTATATTGAGAGCACTAGTTATGATTGATAGATTAAAATGGCATATTAAAGAAATAATTGCAGTGCTTGCCTTCGCTCAGCGTGTGAGCAAGAAGCCCAACACAGTATTTTCCTGGTATTTTCCCTACAGCGTGATTGGTCAGTTGCAACGATGGTCGTGGAGCAACATTAATTATGATATTGTAGGAACAACACCCACAAAGCGATATCAGATCTGCAAGATTAACACAGTATGCTACACAGTGCCAAGACAACGTCCACATCAGGGCTAGAACTCAACACTTACACAACTAACTTAGAATGTTACAATGAAAACTTGATTCACAATGCATGAATGAAAACGCATTGCGTTGTGTAGCATTTGATTGCGTTTGACCAACAAGTAACCTTACTTACGCTCGCTAACCCAACAACTCAACCGAACCGCTCAAACAATCCTTTCCTTGATCTAGTACCTGCACTGACCGCCCTGACTTCATCACTTCTAATGCGTCGTGGCAACCCCTTCTCGTGTCCCCGGGGCCTGGATAAGCGTTTTGGTGTCTGGGGCAGGCAGCTCAGCGATCAGAGGTGTTTCGACGCACGACAGCTTGGGTCAGGTGATCAGGGAGACCTTGGCTGCTTAGCTAATGCGGCACAGGAAGTCCCCAGGGATATCTGGAGGAGCGGTGAGGTCACTGGTTGCTGCAGAGCAGGAGACACTCTCGGTGCTTAAAAATGACGTATACAGAGATTCCCTTGGTTTAAATGATGGTTAATGCATACTGTAGTCTATTTGATGTGTGTGTGTGTGTGTGTGTGTGTGTGTGTGTGTGTGTGTGTGTGTGTGTGTGTGTGTGTGTGTGTGTGTGTGTGTGTGTGTGTGTGTGTGTGTGTGTGTGTGTGAGTGCATGAGAGAGAGAGAGAGAGAGAGAGTGATTGTGGGATACAAATGTTTCACAGTGGGGGACCAAAGTAAATGGGGTGGTCTCATTGTCTTAATGAATGCGTTTGTCTTGTAATAACAGTCATTTAGGAACACCAGCTGACAAATGAACCAAATCTATCCCATTGATTCAAGCAAGAACGCGACTCGTTTCCATGGTGAATGCAGAGGTTTCCATAGAAACTGATGTAATTTCATAGTTATTGTAAAGTGATGGGAATTGTATGGTTTGAAACTGTAGGGAACATTGAACTGGTCAATTACGTGTACAGAACTAAAATAGATGTTCACTCACAGCTGCCAAATTTCAGCGGGCAGGCATGGGCGTCCATCGGGAAATCTTCCAGTTGCATCGGACATTCTGCCGCTATGGTTAATCTGGAAAAGGAAAATATGTGAAGGGAGTAGAAGTTATAATGACCATGAAATGCTTATATTACATGCATGCTCCATTATGCAACATAACAAATAACAAATTAAATTAACTAAAAGCTATATGATACAGATACAAAATAATGCAATAACATAGAATGAGTAATACAATTATTGAATAAGATATAGTGTATGGATAATCAAAGTACAAAAGGAAATTAAATGTAGTCATCAATATCAAAATGATTGGCTTTAAATTAATTGCTGCGTTACGATCAACCTGCAATAACCGTAACTTTTTAGTAACTTTTTTCTGAAGTAAAAAAATATGAGACCAATATTTGAATAATAAACTGGTCAAGGCTGCCACCTAGCGGTTTAGGTAAGGTATATTCAGAAAAAAAATCTAGATTTGGTTTTCTTTGCTGTTTCCGGACTTGTATTAGTATTTGTGTGTTAATCTTGCTTGATTCAATAATAGTTTCCACGAGTTATGTGTGAAGATAATATTTTGTTCTATGAAACAGACAAAGACCGACTGGAAAAACATTTATTTTAATACAGTGCCCTCTATTGGACAGATTGAGAAATACCTGGGTTATTCTCTCCAGTCAATATTATTTTCAGTGGTGGTATTCATGTTAATATCGAGAGGACAGTGACTGTTTGTGTGGGCGCTTGTGTGCGTGCGTGCGTGACATATGGTATCTCAATCTCAACCCTGCACTTTGCTCAGCTAACTGTGTGAGTGTGAATATGAGGGAAACAGGGATGTAAGTGAGTCAGCGAGAGAACAAGTAGGCCATCTGTAAACTGATTTTATGGATCTTGTCCAGATCAACCGGTCGAGCAAGTTATTCACAGTGCCAGGTTAAGGGGCTCCATTCCCACTGGTAGAGCAAGGCATCTACAGCGCCAGGGTTTGGTGTTTGATTGATAAGAATATATGCACACCAGTATCGTAGAAAGCTTTGGATAAACACATCTACCAAATGCTCTGTATTTATTAGGAATGCTTTATTAACCGTAAACTCTGCTCAGTGTGACTGAGCAGTGTCACTGCTCAATGCAAACCACAACACCACTAAACACATCAAACTGTTGTTTTGTAAAGAATCATGAAGTATATTTTTTGAAGCATTCACTCAAATCTACTACAGTTGCCTTTTGTTGCTGTAGTACAGTATGTTTCTATTGTAGTAGAGTACAGTGTGTTGTTAATGTGGTACAGTATGTTTCTACTGCAGTAAAGTACAGTGTGTTTCTACTGTAGTAAAGTACAGTGTGTTTCTACTGTTGTACAGTACATTATGTTTCTACTGTAATACCGTGTGTTTCTACTGTCGTAGAGAACAGTGTGTTCTGACTGTACTAAGGTGTGTTTCTACTGTAGTAGAGAACAGTGTGTTTCTACTATAATAAGCTGTGTTTCTACTGTCGTAGAGAACAGTGTGATCAGACTGTAGCAAGGTGTGTTTCTACTGTAGTAGAGTAGTGGTTGTTTTGATGGTAGTAAGGTATGTTTGTACTGTAATAGAGCACAGTGTGTTTCTACTATAATAAGCTGTGTTTCTACTGTAGTAGAGTACAGTAGAAAGCAGGTGTCCTATATGTATGCATTGTCTGCATTTGTATTGTTATTCATTTTATGTAAAGCAGCGATCTGTGACAGCATTGGAGTGCATGACAAATTTCCCTCCAAGGATAATGAAGTTTATCTTATCTTAACCCAGACCTCATGCAAAACATGAAACCTAATATAATAATTATATATATATAATTAATATAAACCCCTTCCATCCCAAAGAGCAGCCCATTAGCAGCGCACCAGCCATGTCCCTGCTGGATGCCGCTGATAGCATTAGCAGACGTAGCTCCCTCGAAGTTCTGCTTTTCAAGCGAGGAGCCAATCGATTGGCGGGCGGTGACAGGAAGCCACATCCATTTTGCCTTGTGAATATTTGATACTAAGCGTTGTTGTTGCTGCTGTTGTTGTCCTTAAGCTGAACGGCTCACTCAAGGAGATAAAAACCTGGACATGATCTGAATATCTGAATGATCATGCTGACTCGCATTCCCTCAGCTAGGAGATGGCTTATCAAGGCGCCAAGCAACCGCCACTTCTTCTTCTTCAACCATTGTTGAATATAAGCGGTAGATATATATGTTTTGTCCGTTTCAGCCGAAGTTTAAGGGCTGTGGTCATCAGACATTTACTTTTGATGTCACAAGTGGATAGATTCTGAAATGGCTTGTATTTAATCATGACCTGTTGTTAAAGGAGACTGTACTACCTAAAACATGTGTGGGACAAATGTCAACATGACAACTTTCAAAAATCCTTTGCCTAAACTGAACATTAACATGTTTAAATGTTGCCGTTTAAATGTGTGTGTGTGTGTGTGTATGTGCAATATGCATTTCTGCGTGTGTGTGTGTGTGTATGGATGCGTCCGCACGTGTGTATGCCTGCGCTTGTGTGTTTGTGTGTGTGTGCGTGTGTGTGTGTGTTTGCGCTTGTGTGTTTGTGTGCATGTGTGAGCGGACCTCATGGTGTAGAGAAGCGTGCCGTCGTCCTGCAGACGCAGCAGCTTGTTGGGGGTGGTCATGTTGTGGGCGATGGACTTCTTCCCGTTCAGGAAGAAGGTGTCGGGGGTCCAGATGTTGCTGGCCAGCAGGTTGTTCAGGGGCAACATCTCCATGGGCCCCTTGAAACACAGCCGCTCGTCCTTCCAGCTCTGGCGAAAGAACACGTCGATGGTGTACTCCTGGGGGGGGGGGGGGGGGGGGGACACTGGTTACTGCTCTGTTGAGGGGTCTCTCTGTAGCGTCATTGTGTTTTATTTGTCTCGTATCCTGGAATTTTCCTTAATTCTCCAAAGATATTTTTTGTTAGCAACGCTTTACAAAGTAAATAACATCAATCACTTTCCCAATAAAATGCTCGGAATACTTTTTGGAGCAGGAGGTCCAAGTCCAAGGACTATAGAATATTATCAGCTACTAGTCTATATTGCTATGTCACTTAATAATCGGTGGTCTCCCTGGAGACATTCATACCATCTCTGTGTCGGAGACGGGACCGAAGCTTGTCACGAAGATGTTGGTCTTGATCTCCGTGACCTTTTCTGTAAAGAACAAAAAATTAAATTAAACCGACCGAGCGTCTGGTCAGGGTTCACACACCTTGTTGTTCCCTCTCCCTGCAGACGAGAGTCTAAATATAGACCCACCTGAGGTCCTCCCAGTATACTTCCTCTAGTGACTTTGTTCAAGGACAATTTGGTGCCGTGATGAAGGGATAAAATGTGTATCCGACACTTCCTCACCTGCACTCTGATACTGCCGCTGTGTGTGTTTAGAAACAGGGGCGTCCTTATTGGTTCCTATACACTGTACATCAGACTACACTGTCTGTGGGTCACCTTTACAAGGGCACACACACACACACACGCACACGCACACGCACACGCGTACACACGTACACACGTACACACACACACACACACACACACACACTCATAAAGGAGGTTTACGGGTTACAGGACCATATTGGTTGAGCAGGAATATACTGGGTTTTACGGGCTCCGTTCCAGCAGGTAGGTGATGAGGTCATAGGGTTCTGGGAGAAGCTAGAGAAGTTCTGAGTTAGGGTCGGAGCGTGGGATAAATAGGGGATTAGAGGAAATGGGATATTGAGTCTGTTATAAAAAGAATCCATATCAAGCAAAAAATATTTTAAATGCACCTTATTTTACCTCATTATTGAATCATAATTCAGTGGCAGCAGCATTGTATATTTAAACTGGCCATTTTTCTTTAGAAATGTTGAAAAATGCAAACATACGCCCAGCTGGGTTCTACTGTATGCAGAATCTGTTGTGTCATCAATTGGGCCTATTTTTAGTATGTTCTTTTTTCCGTTACAGTGAAAGCAGGTGTGCACGTGAATGTAAACACTGGCTAAGGCCAGCCTCCATGGGGCTGGCCTTAGCCACAAGTCAGTTGATTCGAAAGGGTTTGAAATTTAAAACTAGATGAAAGCATTCACTTTGCAAAGCTGAATCGAACTGAGCAAAATAAAACATAAATCAAAGTTACTATTTTATCCAGAAAGGTATGACTTATCAAGGTTATGATTTCCCACATGTGCAGAAACCGTGGTGACCAAAGGCAGCAGTGTTTGTAACCACCACTGGGGGCGCCAGTGGACGGGTTGGGATCAGGGAGTGTAGGCGTTCCAGGACAAGCAACGTTGAACATGTCGACTAGACACAAAACATTTGCTTTGTTGGTCTCTTTTTTTTGTACATCACAGGTTATTTTCATTCTGTTGAATACATACTGTATGCGTCGTTGCAAAGATGGATAAACCGAGGTCAAATTTGGTGTATGTTATTGCAATAAATATCTTTGTGGGCAGTTTTTGGTTACGCAACACAAATGTTTCACCTCCCAAGAGCTACAAATATCAAGAGTAGCTTTTAGTATCGTTTTGCAAACTAATGCAAAACATGAAGAAAAAAACCTGACTATATGAATACATAGAAAACCATCAAATTGATTTACCCAAAGAATGTGAGTTCTCTAATTCTTTGATCTATTTCTCTTCGTTTTCTTAGATAATAGAGAGCATTGCTGCGCCACCACGTCTTGTTTTCCTCCATGGAGAATGCTATTGAATGGTTGTCTTTCTTTCATATTCTGCTCGGAAATAACTCTTTGCTGTGAAAGGGCCAAGGTCATCAGCTTTGGGTTCAGACTGTATTATCACACAAGGCTGGGGGCGCTTAGTACACCTTGGGTAGACAGTCACAGTTTCATTGTTTAGTTTATTCAATAATGATTACTTTGTAAGGTAGGGACTTGTTTATGTGTGTGGTGTGTGTGTGTGTGTGTGTGTGTGTGTGTGTGTGTGTGTGTGTGTGTGTGTGTGTGTGTGTGTGTGTGTGTGTGTGTGTGTGTGTGTGTGTCACATGCCTTAACACACACACACACACACACACACACACACACACACACACACACACACACACACACACACACACACACACACGTTTCTATTCTCAATAGTAGTAAAAGTGGCTATGGTTTAACGATGAAAGTATTAAGCAGTCCTACTTTCTACATATTATATATCTTACCTCCCAGTCCGGGGCGTAGTCTGTTGTCATAGCCATCCAATAGGCCGTCGAGGATCCGTGTGAATATGGTAATATTGTCGTTGAGCTCCGCCTCCTTCGGAGTTCCCGTCGCAACTTGCGAGAAACTTGGGACAAATAGGACCAACACATTATATTTACATTTCAGTTTTAGTTTCTACAAACCCTTGAACATCTTTTTTATTCTATTCTAATAACCCAGCCTCCTGCAGTGGCTCACCTCAGCCGGCAGATGGTGCTCAGTAGCAGCCAGAGACCGACCCACAGCGCCCTCATAGCCGGGCTGCAGTCCATCCCATGTCCCATTCCTACAACACCAGAACACATTCAACATGTTCACACTGTTTTAAAGGGCACAAAATCCCATCTGGGACATTGACTTTTCAATTAATTGAGTACGTCGATCTCAGAGCAATTATTATTAATTTCAGATTAGATTGATAAAATCCCATTATTGTTAATTGGAGTGTAAAATTGCCCTATTTTAAGCCAGGCAATGTGGACCATGTGGCCAGGCAAAGAATCTGGCTCTAATGCCTTGGTCCAGGGCTATGGAAGGGGCTATTTCCACCTTGTGAAAAATATGTTTTTCCATTTTTTTACCCCATGGCCCAAGTTCAATTAGTCCTATTTAATGATTATCTCTGGTCATAAATCTCAGTTTTTACAACACCATATTTTATCTGCAATAACATGCAACGCAGAATTAACACATTACTGCTACAATTGTGGGTCGGTAGTCGTGCACGTCTCCTTGTGCATTTCGATGTTCGCAAAAGCTTTCTACTCAAACACCACAGTAAAAACACATTAGGCTATAGTAGGCTACAGCCTTTACGATGCACGCTTTGGCATAATCAAGAATCCTGCACAGAAAACCCCAAAATTTTCTTATTTGCTATTAGCAGCCCATATAGCATGTTATATAAGAGTCTTGCCATTTATTCTAAGAATAATGCTGCGAAATTGAATTCATAAGTTGTCAAATGTCTAACCGTTCCCAAACATTCTCGTCTCATTGTGTGAAATCGGATCACACAGTGCACCGAAAAACCCTCCTTATTAAACGGCCTATAATAACAGCACAACACTTCGGCCTCAAAACAGTCTCCATAAGTTAACAAGTTATCTTACAGCCTAATGGTTTCCCAAGCATCATCCCAAGAAATATATATAGGACCCGAGCTATGGCACATATCTGTGGCGTTGAAAATGACCGAAGAACATTCGCACACACACATTCAAGCGTCTATAGATCCCATGCACGGTTCAGTTCTAGCAAACCGCAACGCAGTAGTTCTGTCATAAAAACACTGGTGTATCTCTCCTACCCCCGTCACTGAAACCCGCTCTCACGACTCACTCGCTGATCTACCAAACCAGACATCAAAGCTATCTGGATATCTTGCGTCTTGATTCATACCAATTAACACAACAATAACAACACACAACACACAACAGGAAACGGACACCGATACCTTTCGCTTGTCGGCGTTCATCCCCGCCGATCACCTCGTCTGTATCCCCCCACACACACCTCGGGGTAGGAACGCTACTGTAGCCCTAGTGTACAGCCGCTCGCTCTACACTACAGTGCACCCCTCCAGTCCCGACACACCACCACCACCACCACCACCACCCCGCTCTGTAACGCAGCTCGTCATACACCGCCTCGATACGGAGTCCGCCGGCGTCTCTTACCCCGCACAGGATGAATCCAGTTCAACTTCTTCTTCCCCTCTTCGGTTCCTGCGCCGGTGTGACACTTTGATGGCTCTGGTTAATATCTGGGATCAGAGCTGAGGGGACGTCAGCTCCGTTTGTACACCATAATTGCGCCTCGGGGGAGCCGTAGAAAATGCTGGGGTTTGGGCAAAAAAAAAAAGAAAGTGTGGCTCGGATGTCTCCGTCAGCGAAGGTGGTGGAGTTGCCCCAGAGCGTGTTTAAAAGGATGGCAGCAAAAGGGGTTCCCAACAATTCTGCTGAGCTGGCATCCTGTACTTTGCAATTAGTCGGCGAGTAGCAGCGGACCCGCTCCCGCAGAGAGGTGAACACGATCCGATACGCAATCTTGGACCAGCGAGAGTAGTTTACGCACGTTGCGCGTCCGTCAGATTTCGTTCCTATTGGCCCAAAGCATGCCATTGCAGGCTATACCTAACCACGTTGTATTTATATACAGAAGGTGTGTGTGTGTGTGTGTGTGTGTGTGTGTGTGTGTGTGTGTGTGTGTGTGTGTGTGTGTGTGTGTGTGTGTGTGTGTGTGTGTGTGTGTGTGTGTGTGGAGAGAGAGAGGAGACGGAATAGGAGACAACAGAGCCATTAGAGCAGATATCTCTTATTCACTGAAAATTCTAAAACATTCCACTGTAGCCAAACTAAGCCTCACTATTATTCTATAGCCTAACGACTCTGTAGCCCAACAGACTAATTACGCTTTGGCCCAACTACTATTCTATGGCCTAACTAATTATGCTATAGTCTCTTTTATAGCCCAGTTACTATTTACCTGTTACTAATTATCTAAAGCCTCCCTTACTAGTAGCCTAACTTACAGCCTAATTATACTCTAGAGCCTTAATACACAGCCCAATGACTAGGCTAACTAGAATATAGCCTAATTAGACTATAGCTTAACTACTATACTATAGCCCAACTACGCTATAGCCTAACGAATACTATGTATAGGCTAGCCTAACTAATAATCTACAACCTAACTTCTCCTCAGCCTGACTAAGGCATGAATCCCACACACCTTGACATTCAGATGAATGGGGTGTGTAGGTAGCCTATGCCTACTAGGCTGGATTGGGCATAGCTGCTGTGAATGAAAATAATAAAGCAATAAAACCCAAAAAGCATTGATTTGTATGTTAAGGCTACATAGATTTACATACATACTTATTCCCCCCCCAGGAATGCAGTCGATGGGAACAAGAAGCTCTACGCGATCTACGACACAAGGTAAGAAATCAACGTGTTTTTAAAAAAAAAACATTTCTAACATTTGTTTTGACACGTTAAGTCGTTTTATACTACCTCCTTATTTCCAGCGGACTTTTGACCTCGTGGTCAATAATTGGCTGGTTCATTTATCTGGGGCGGGGCCTATTCACTGTAGAGAAACTGAGCTTCTGAATCTTTAATAGGAGCCCAATTACTCCAGGGCACCACTAAGACAAGATGAATTACATTTGTTTTTAGAGGGGAACATTTATCTTTTCCTCTTTCACAGGCTGCACTACTGGCTATAGGTTAAGATACATTTTTGGATTGAGTTTCTGCTTTTTATTGCTCCTGGGGCCCTATTTGTTTGTTTTAGCTTTTAATAAAGGGTTTGAGTTGGAACTAGACCTATAGGGACAGCTTAGGTGAACCAAAACTGAATGTGGCCGTTGAAACTCCATTGAAAATATAACTTGACTCGCAGGTATATTTTACTATCGAGTTATTCAGTCTGTTGGGTTTGACATATTGACTATAGGGGATATCTTAACAATAGTCCTGCTTCCTTGTTTGCACATCTGCCGGTCCAGATGTGCCTCTTTATCCCTGCCTAATTCATTACATTATGCTTTGTTGTCTTGGATACATTGTTGCAAAGCATTATACATACCACTGTTATTTTGTAAGAAAATGATTTAATTCTTCAACAAATGCAAACAAAAGCAGCACATTAATCAGCATGCAAAATCGACCTCATCATTTGAAACCTCAAACACTTTACACAATAAATACATTAATTGAATACAGTTTAAATTAAAAAATGATCTCGTTCATCAGAATTTTTTTACTTTATTATCTACTGAGGCGCAAAGCAATAACCCACTAATACGTTGGCGCGACCAAAGTCATTCATCCCGCCAGAATTACATTTGGAATTACAATAACCCCTCCTAATTCCTTCTAAAACACCCCCTGTGAGAAATCAGATATGACAGAGCTCTTTCTGCGCAAATCCCTAATAGAAAAAAAGAAATCGATGGTAGATGCAGGCTGAGTAGTTAGTCACGTGGTGTTTAATAATTACGCTGGCGGACAGGACAGCGAGGAGAGTAGAACTGTTTTAAATGTACTACTCACCATGTAAGGCGCGGACAGGAGCCGATTGACTGGATGTATCTTTGTACACGCTTCCCTGGACCTGTTTTGCACTTGCCCTCCCGTGACAACAAGTGCGCTTCTGGGGATATTTGTTGCGTATTGGTGCGCACTACTTCACTACTACCACCAAAGCATGGAGGCATGGGATACAAAAACTACGTGGCAATTAGACTCCAACATCATGGAAATATTAATATAGGCTAAGTGATGTCTTATAATTGTAAATATAGCCTAGACAACTCGAGTCGTTCATAGCAGTGCACCGTGAACTCTCACCCGATCAGCATCAGAGGAACTCCGGGCTGAAAGTGAAAGACGTCCAGTCATTCATTCATTTTTTCATCCTTTTTATTCATTAATTGATCGCTGGAGGAGCAGTGCGTCCATTATTCACTAGATTCAGACATCACAAGGAATGTTTGTACTCCAGAAAAAAGGGCTGTTAGACGTACTCTCCCTGCCACTCCTGGTGGCCGTAGTGTGCTGTGTAGCCCAGAGGTGAGTATCCTTACTAGTTCAGACGTGGAGAACCGTGCGGGGAAACGCAAGGATCACACCTTGATTTCTTGTGTCTTCCAGCGTCAATGAACCAGGAAACATGTCGTTCGTCAAGGAGACCGTGGATAAACTGTTGAAAGGATACGATATTCGCCTTCGCCCGGACTTCGGAGGTATGCGCACGGATTACTTTGGGTGGTTTTTATGGGTAAACAAATCGATGAGTCCTCCTAGGCATACTACTCAAACAATGATGATGCATTATATGGGAAAAAAAAGTAACGGCCAAATTTTGGGGTGGATTTCAGGTGCGCCGGTGGCGGTGGGGATGAGCATAGATGTAGCCAGTATAGACATGGTGTCCGAAGTCAACATGGTGAGTACCAAACCTTACCCACTAGTAGAATTTATTCATTACATTGAATCATGTGTACATTAGGTTTAAAAGTGAAATCATATTCAAGTAATATTAAAGTAACGGGAGAGCAAATTAATAATATAGGCTACTTCAAGATACTTTTAAGAGCTTCCGTGTTTGTCTGAAACCTAATCATCTGCTGTTTGTGTGTGTGTGTGTGTGTTTGTGTTTGTATGACTGTGTTTAGACAATGACGTCATTGGCTTTTATAATGAATTATATCAAGGGAACAGTAGGCCTCAATTTCATGTTGTGTTATACCTGTTTTTGTGTAATATCACACATTTCTATATTGCTTTAGATGTGTTTTACTTTTCTAACTAACTAGTAGGTGTAGTAGTTAACCCTTTTTACCATCTTGAGAGCAGCAAGTGGACATGCACTTCGGATAGAGCCTGATGTGTCTGTCCTGAAATAGCCTAGTTGTCTCTAAATGAATGTTTCTGATGTTCCTATTATGTTGAAGGCTTTAACCCTGTGACATAGTGAGTGTGCTGCCATTTACTTTTCATTTTCTAAGCAGACCCTTTTATCCAAAGTGACTAACAGGTAGATCGTTTGCTGTAGGATTCCGGTAGACATTGGGGTTTGAACCATTAACCTTTCGGCTTGGGAGTAAATCCCTCGTCCTAAATGACTCCTGTCCCTCTGATAAAACGGAGCCACAGTCCAGTTATAGACATTGGGAGACTTGAACCCAAAACCTTTCGGCTCTGGAGTCAAACACACAACCTCAATGGAATGTGTTCTCAGAGCTGTGTCAGAGAAACAGGAGTCATCTAGAAACATCTCCGGTTAGATCGTGGAGCCGGGAAGCAGCCTGGTAGTTATGGGCAATCTGAGGTCGGGCCTCCTCACTATGGCCATTATCTATCATTGATTACGGTGCTTTGGCCTCTCGCGAAGCACTACAACAGAGCTGCCCTCCTACTTTGAAATGTGAAACGGACGCATAGAGTCTAAAGACACTACGAACACAGACGGACGAAGGCTAGCTAGTGTAAAAAAAAAGATGTCTCTTTCTCTCTGGAGAAGGGATTATTTATCAATAAAAATAGTGATCCTAAATATGCCGATCCCTTGATTCTTCCGACTTAAAGGGCCCCCTATTTTACCATAATTTGATCTTTCCGTTTGTGACATCACAACTGGTCTATTCATCATATGGACACCCCCATTTGTGAGGTCACACACCAATGTGTTTTGAAATGGCTTGTCACTGCAAATAAATTTAACCTGGTGGTGAAACAGGAGCCCTTTAATCACCTTTTTTGCTTGTTATCATTAGTCATGTCGCTGAAGCAAGAATGTCGTGTTATAGGCTCCCGTCACGCTCTGCTATTTTTCAATATTAGAGAGTAGTACTTCATACATAGGACATCAAATCACGTCAATGGTCAAACTTTTCCATAATGTTTTTGTGGTCGATGTTGCAGACAGCAACTTTTTCACAACATGCTTTTGTGATGCATGAAAATCTGCCTCTTCTGACATCAGAAGTGGGCGTTTCCCACTTGTGATGTCAGAAGAGACAGATTTTCTAAATGGCTTGTAACAGCTAATCACACGCACACCTGGTGGTATGTCTTCTTTAAGTTATGTGCTGTTTTAAGGTTTGTGGTACATGACACTGTCAGATGCTGGACGGGTGAATGATCTCCTGATCTAATCTCGAGTACATTTGAGTGAATTGGTGGGGGCACAGCATTGTTGATATAAGCAATGCTAATTCTAGCAATGCTAGCCGTGAATTTGGCTGTTACAGCATCTCTGTTAATGCAGTATAATTTCATTATCGTCCAATAAAAAATATGACAAATATGACTTTATTTGACATTTAGAAGTTAGTACATTCATAACTGGCATTTTGAAAAAAATAAAGATATATCAAATGTTCCAGCATTCTACATTTATCCTGTTAAGTAGATTTTCAGTTAATTAGAGCTTTGTCGACAGACGTACTCTAACATACTCTCACACCTTCATATCGCCTCTTTTGGGCCCCGTTTCCTTGTGTTTTGTGGAGATGTGTCGGTGACCGGTGTTCCAAGTCACATCAACCACTGGTCTGTACCTTGAGTGTAGGCGAACTGTAGAGTGCTTGTTGTCAAGGAGACCAAGATTATATTTTGTGTTTTTGTTACTGTGCTTGCTCTACTTCTCTATTTTTAGCGTGAGAACTGGTAAATCACCCAGTCATTCTCCAATAACAGAGATTAAACAAGTGGAGGTTTGGAAGTGTGAGGTGAATGTGATTTCCGTGCACTTAGATGGTAAGCACTTAATGGATAGGGTTGTACATGATCTGCTGTGTCCGTTCCACCATCTATGCACTTCCACTATGACTCAGCATGACTCAGCTATAGCGCTAGGCATTTGTTCCATAGTTATGAGAGCCTGAATGTTATCACCTGTCTGTGAGACATTTGTCTTTCCACATTTCAACATCATCCAAACCATTGGTCTTCAAACAATGTGTCGCGACCCCTAAGTGGGTCAGAGCAGGAAATGAAGTTGGTCATTTTTTATAAAAAAACAACAACATTTAATTTGATCATTAGAATTTGAAGACCTTCGAGTATTATAGTAGATACATAGAAAAACCTAACCATTGGACATGTTATTGAAAATGTTTGGTTATTTAGTGGGCCCTGACCCCAAAGAACCTCCACCGGTGGGTCCCCAGGTGGGCCACACAGACTTCTTGTAGGTTTATGGAGGCCCTACTGCAGAATTCTGGTAGGATTTAAGAAGGCCCGACTGCGGAAGTCAGATAGATGCGGTTCATGATGTCGCTACTGCAGAGTTGTATAGGTTTGAGAAGGTCCTACTGCACAGTCTTGCAGGTTTAAGGTCCTCCTGTAGTCTTGTATGTATAAGGGTCCTACTCAACAAGTCTTGTAGCTTTGAGGAAGTTCTGCTGTGGACGTCTATAGGTTAAAGACGGTCCTACTGTAAGTTGAAGAAGGTCCTGCTGTAGATGTCTTGGAGGTTTTGTATCTGGACGCTTGGTTGAGTCATCCACACACCACCCCAATGGCCCTGAGGGTCTCAGCATACAGGGGAATAAGACGCTAGTGATCCTTCTATAATAATCACTACATTGGGGCCGGTGTTACACAATGCAGTTATATAAGTCATATAACCACATGAGCTCTGTATTTGTGTCCCAGCAAAAAAAAGCAATTCAAGAAACCAGTTTCTGTGAGCCAGGATCCACATTCCAGTCATCAGACTTAAACCAGTGTTGGAAGATCCAAAATCCGGGCAATACAATTCTTAATGGGTTTTTTCTAAGCAGAGGAGGAAAAGGGACACACTATGTTATTAATTAGGTTGAATAAATATTGACTGTAGATCTACTCAAACCCTAACCTAATTAAAACGCATCGGTAATACTTGGGGAACGTAGTTTCCAACACTACGAACAAGGCTAAATGTATTCGACGCAAAAGTGAAGAAGAACTTATTATCTTGAGCTATGAATAGATAACTTGTTCCCAAGCTCCTCCCTCTCGCTCCAGAAGGAATGCTTATCCTACCGTTTTATGCAAACACCTCCCCGTGGAGTTTTCCTCATGAATGTATTTACCTTCATCCCACACACTACACACACCCTGCTGAACCCTTGGGAACATCACGCAGTGCTAGAAAGGTCCCTCTCATTCAGAACGGCTCTGAGTAGTGCTCTAGTGGTCCCAGTAGATGTTCCTGCTGTTAACCTGAGGTGAGGGAGGTTTGACTGACAAGCTGTCTGGAGAGGAAACTGAGGAGAAGTTGATGAGCCGTCTCCTCCCTCCCTCTTCCTCCCTCTGGGACCCCTGTACTCTTCTGTTAAACTACAGCTAGACTACACACATTTTAAACACACCTGTTATTCTTCACATCTGTTCAACTACAGTTAAACTACAAATCTGTTAAACCACAGTTAGACTTCACACATTTGAAAGACACCAGTTAAACTACACATCTGTTTAAATACAGTTAAACTACACAACTGTTTAACTACAGTTAAAGTAAACATCTTTTTAACTACAGTTAAACTAAACATCTGTTTAACTACAGTTAGACCACACATCTGTTTAAATACAATTAAGCTACACATCTGTTTAACTATGGTTAGACTACACACCTTTTAAATACATATATTAAAGTACACATCTGTTAAACTACAGTTAGAATATACACCTTTTAAACAAATCAGTTAAACTACATTCCTTTTGAACTAGTGTTGTGTGCACTTTGGCCTTGGTTGTTCCATTACATTATGTTTTTGTTTTTTTTAAGGCAATGATGGAAAAAGTTGATGTGATGAGCAAGCTTTTGTGATTAAATCACAGAATCTTAGCAGGCAGAGATCAAATTCAGTGTCCCAAGTAAACTGGGACAAATACCAGTATACTGAGTTATGAACCTCAAGAATGTGCATATCTGTAACTAGAACAAAATACAATACATTTTTAACGGCCAAGATTTTTTGTTTATTTGTTAAATCCTACTTATTTATTTAACAGAGCATTAGTCAGCAAAACAAAGGCGAGCACGCTACTGAAGCGCCACATTAAAAGCCCTGAAAAGCGTTTTGACGGCCGCACCTGTTGGACTAACTGAATTATTGATGACCTCATTTCATACCATGAAAGCCTGATGTGGTTGTAAACATCTATCTCATCCTTTCTCTCTCTCGCTCTCCCTTTCTATCTCTCTCTTCCTGTCTCTCTTTTCTATGAGTATCTCTGAATATTTTCTAGCAATATCTCTCATTAATATGTAGTAAATACTCTTTTGAGCATGTTTTCATGTTTTCACCTCTCTCATGCCCTCTTTCTCTTTCCCTCCCTCTTTCTCTCTCTCACTACTATATTATTTTTCCTCTCTCTTCCTACCAAACTCTTTACATCTCTCTCTCTCTCTCTCTCTCTCTCTCTCTCTCTCTCTCTCTCTCTCTCTCTCTCTCTCTCTCTCTCTCTCTCTCTCTCTCTCTCTCTCTCTCTCTCTCTCTCTCTCTCTCTCTCTCTCTCTCTCCTTCTCTCTCTCTCTCTCTCTCTCTCTCCTTCTCTCTCTCTCTCTCTCTCTCTCTCTCTCTCTCTCTCTCTCTCTCTCTCTCTCTCTCTCTCTCTCTCTCTCTCTCTCTCTCTCTCCTTCTCTCTCTCTCTCTCTCTCTCTCTCTCTCTCTCTCTCTCTCTCTCTCTCTCTCTCTCCCTCTCCCTCTCCCTCTCTCTCTCTCTCTCTCTTGCTCTCCCTCGAATGTATCTCCTCTCTTATTTCCTCTCTATTCTGACCAATCCCTCTCTCTCTGTCTCTCTCTCTGTAACTCACTCATTCACACTCTCTCCTTCTTTCTTTCTTTCTTTCTTTCTTTCTTTCTTTCTTTCTTTCTTTCTTTCTTTCTTTCTTTCTTTCTTTCTTTCTTTCTTTCTTTCTTTCTTTCTTTCTTTCTTTCTTTCTTTCTTTCTTTCTTTCTTTCTTTCTTTCTCTCCCATATAGTGCCCCATGCGCTCTCTATCCCGGTACTCCCCTATACAATAAAGTGGGGCTTGCCACTAAATAATTCATTGTGTTTCTGGATTTATATTTTCATACATCTCCTATCCTGCTGTGTACTGTTTATTTCATCAAGACCTGGCTCGGTGTTCAGCATTGTGTGTTTTAGCCCCAGTAGAAACAACCTAGGTTGTTTCTACACTCCCACTCATCCTTGAATTCTATTTTTCCCGCTGTAATGTCTGCATGGGCCTAACTCGACCAGCGGCCATCTTGGTTCTAAATCCTTGCTGGGAGGGGGAAGACCTTGGACTCAAAGATTAATATTCCCCATGGAAATCCATAAGCCATCAATTCTGGTTAGATCCATGGCCCATGTGAAAGACCTCCATGTGATACGGCCTGAGCCTCACCTGTGTAAATAAAGCTTGGACAAATAAGAAATGGGACCTGTACTGCAATAACTGAAGAGGGTAGGATAGTGTATTTTGGGTGTTCCCCTACCAAAATGTCCTAGGTTCAATCCCCAAATGTCTTATGGTGGGGCCCCCTTGATGAAGACGCCCTAACACTTTCCTGCTCCTTAATGACATGGATCTGAACTCACAGTAAGTCACTCTGGGTAAAAGCATCCGGGGATGACTCAAAAATAAACAGTGAAAGGTTCTTCTACCAGAGAGGCCTTGAAACACAGCCATCCGATATTTCCATTCATTGAAACATCACCATGACTACCAGGGACTCCATCCCAGCTATAACATGGAGCACCAGTGGCCCTAGCATCTAGCATTGACCATGATACCTCTCATCTCAACCGCAACGACGACGGTGTGAAACCTCGGCTCCTCTGAGACGTCGGAGGACATGAAATTCCATTATTCATAGTTTATCGGCCGTACAACATTATGGCCATGAATTATGAATGCCCCTCCAGACGTAAAGGTTAATGTTCAGTAGAAAGCTGACTGTGTGTTTCCCGGGCTCCACAGGACTACACCCTCACCATGTACTTCCAGCAGTACTGGAGGGACAAGAGACTGGCCTACTCAGGGATCCCCCTCAACCTGACGCTGGACAACCGCGTGGCGGACCAGCTCTGGGTACCCGACACCTACTTCCTGAACGACAAGAAGTCCTTCGTGCACGGGGTCACGGTGAAGAACCGCATGATCCGGCTTCACCCCGACGGAACCGTCCTGTATGGTCTAAGGTTAGCCTTGGGTGGCCTTACCTTAGCATAACTTAGCCTACCTCAGCTGAGCCTTGTTCTCGGGGAGGGTTATGTTACTTTACCTTAGCATACCTTAGCTAACCTAAGCTGAGTCCTGTTCTCTGGAGAGTTATTGTTATCTCACCTTATCATACCTTAGCTTACCTTACCTAAACCCTGTTCTCCGGAGACTTATTTTTACCTTACCTTATCATATCTTGGTACTGGTTGTCTTAGCCCAACTCTTGAGTTGTTACCTGACTACTGTACGTTCTGACAGTTATTTTTTATTTATTTTATTTTATTTTGTTTTCAGAATCACGACCACAGCGGCGTGTATGATGGACCTGCGACGCTACCCCCTAGACGAGCAGAACTGCACGTTGGAGATAGAGAGCTGTAAGTTGAGGTCACTATGGAGATATAGAGCTGGACGTTTAAGTCACTATGGAGATAGAGAGCTGGACGTTTAAGTCACTATGGAGATAGAGAGCTGTAAGTCTTAGTCACTTTGGAGATAGAGAGCTGTACATTTAAGTCACTATGGAGATAGTGAACTGTATGCCTAAGTCACTATGGAGATAGAGAGTTATTTGTTAGAGAGCTGTAAGTTTAAGTCACTATAGAGATAGAGAGCTGTAAGTTTAAGTCACTATGTAGATAGAGAGCTGTAGATTGAAGTCACTCTGAAGATAGAAAGCTGTAAATTGAAGTTACTCTGGAGACAGAGAGCTGTTTGTTTGAGTCACTCTGGAGAAAGAGAGCTGTAAGCTTACCTTACTCTGGAGATAGAGAGCTGTAAGTTGAAACTCCTTCTGGGGATAGAGCGATAAACCTTTAACTCCCACAGTTTGTGCTTTGTGAAGAAATGTCACCCAGTGTTATTAACTTAAAAAAAACCCTGCGCAGAACACGACATCAAATGTTGTCAACGTACCAACAATCCAAAGACCATCTGTACGTTATCAAAACCCTGTGCAGTGTTGTCGGCTCAGTCACAGTGGGATCGGGTACCTCACTGCGTCCAATTAGAGCCGGCGTCGATAGGCATGTGTTTCCATAACGAGACTCGGAGACAAAGCGCAGTGCTCTGTGCTAATCACTCCGTCCCTCGTTGACATTTGGGACGTCCTTCCGCTGCGCTGTGTGAACCCAGCGAAGGTCATGCATCCCCTCCTGTGCGCTATCGTTCCCCGCGTACCGCAGCAATTACAGCCTCTCGCTTCTTTGTTGTTCCGCGAGGTGGAGACACACAAGGCTATTAGGGGTTCAAATGCCACTTCAGTATGCACACATTTACATTAATCATGAATCTCCTTTCAGCTCACTTGCTCCACTGTGCTGTTCACTATATTTGTGCTAGTGAACCAGGAGTGACCTGATGTTTCTGCTTGTGTGTGTGTGCGTGTGTGTGTGTGTATGTTTGTATGGTATGTCTGTGTGTAATGTGTTGGTGTCTATATGTTTGTCAATGGGTGTGAGTGGCTGTATGTTGTGTGTGTGTGTGTGTGTGTGTGTGTGTGTGTGTGTGTGTGTGTGTGTGTGTGTGTGTGTGTGTGTGTGTGTGTGTGTGTGTGTGTGTGTGTGTGTGTGTGTGTGTGTATGTATGTATGTATGTATGTATGTATGTATGTATGTATGTATGTATGTATGTATGTATGTATGTATGTATGTATGTATGTATGTATGTATGTATGTATGGTATGTGTGTGTTTGTGTGTGTGTCTGTATGTATGTGACTATGTGTCAATATGTGTGTGTGTGTGTGTGTGTGTGTGTGTGTGTGTGTGTATGTCCCTAATGTATGTTGTGGTCTGTCTCTCCAGACGGCTACACCACGGACGACATCGAGTTCTACTGGAAGGGAGGAGACACGGCGGTAACCGGGGTGACCCGAATAGAGCTCCCCCAGTTCTCCATCGTGGACTACAAGCTGGTGTCCAGGAACGTGGTGTTCTCCACAGGTCAGTTCTCCATCGTGGACTACAAGCTGGTGTCCAGGAACGTGGTGATCTCCACAGGTCAGCAGGGGTCGTGACCCCAGGGTCTGCGGGTCATCGACAACGGCGTTGTCAACCACCCGTCTTGACCAATGGGAGGGAGACGGGATCATTATGGATTAATGAGCGTGATGTCCTACGGCGGAACGCGCTTCTTTCTTTCTATGTCTTTCGTTTCCTTCTTTTTTCACTCTTCCATTCTTTCTTTCTTTCTCTCTTTATTTTCTAACACTAATCACGCGTTGAGACACCCCCGTGGGGTTGTTTTGTGCGTATTTTCACAAAGCACGGTTAACATTCTTGTTGCTCTGGAGGGTAAGCCGAGGTATCCATTACAATTGCCGTTGATAATTACTCGATCAGCAGTAGAAGAAAATGCTATTTGTTGAAGTTAATAAACAAACGGTGTGTGTGTGTGTGTGTGTGTGTGTGTCCCAGGTGCCTACCCACGCCTCTCCCTGAGCTTTAAGCTGAAGAGGAACATCGGCTACTTCATCCTGCAAACCTACATGCCCTCCATCCTGATCACCATCCTGTCCTGGGTCTCCTTCTGGATCAACTATGACGCCTCGGCCGCCAGAGTGGCGTTAGGTACGTTAGGCAGGACATTCACATCCATATAAATCCAGGACACTCACGTCCTTGTAAAACCAGGACATTCACGTCCTCATAAAACCAGGACAGTCATGTCCTCATAAAACCAGGACAGTCATGTCCTCATAAAACCAGGACAGTCCCGTCCTCATAAAACCAGGACAGTCATGTCCTCATAAAACCAGGACAGTCCCGTCCTCATAATACCAGGACAGTCATGTCCTCGTAAAGCCAGGACAGTCACGTCCACATAAACCAGGAAAGTTAGATCCTATAAACCAGGACAGATATGTCCCAATAAACCATGAAAGCTATGTCCCATAAACCATGCCACAAACGTCCCAATAAACCATGAAAGCTATATCCCATTAAGAAGGACATATACGTCCCCATAAACCAGGAATGCTATATCCCATAAACCAGGAAAGATATGTCCTCATAAACCAAGATAGAAATATCCTCATAATGTTATGTGGATCTCTCTGGATCTGGATGGGTGTTAACAAATGTGCTTACAAAGAAAATACACCAAAGTACATCTTAGTAAAGTACAAGTCGAGATTTTGCATATTCCTTTGCGGACACAAAAAACTTTAACTTGATGCACATTTGTAGCTCAATAACAAATTCATTATTTATTAAATCATTAAGAATGTTTCTTTCCACGCCACACTGTTCTTAGCTATGGACGGCCCTCTGGGACTTTTAATAATGCCACTGGAAACATAATTCCACAATAGCTATTACTTACTTACTATGTACAGTTATCGTTAATAATATTAGCATCTAAAGAT
Source organism: Gadus morhua (assembly GCF_902167405.1). Taxonomy (NCBI): domain Eukaryota; kingdom Metazoa; phylum Chordata; class Actinopteri; order Gadiformes; family Gadidae; genus Gadus; species Gadus morhua. The sequence continues at coordinate 6,053,892 of NC_044059.1, forward strand.
TATTCAAATTAAGATGGGAAATAATGTCATTACATTTTTTCCTGATATTGGGACTTGGACCATATTGGACCAACTCTCTGACCAATATGTTCATAGATTTGATGAACCATGAACCAACCGATCCGATGCAACAAAAACTTCGCTGCTACGTAAAAGGAATCTTAAATATTCATACCATTCAATCTTATATCCATGCAGCATGGACATTTGACAAAAAGTGAAACCAAACCACAGGTTCACCAAGATTACAACTAAAACAGCCATTTACTCTGTGAAGACGAGGATTACAAGGTTTTTGGCAGCTACAGATCACTGGACAGACAAGCCGGCTGATATGGAAGAGTGTGCAAACCCAACACAACAGCCTTGCAGTAATGAAATCGACCTGGCAAAATCGCCGTTATCAAGGATTTATCATGAATACGATTGAAGCTCAGCAAGGTTGTTTTAAATCACTCAACGCCGTTTGGGCTGGTGACTTTCTTTAGGTTTTGGGGATATGGCAACTAACCATCAAAAATAAAATGAGAATTATTCTTGACAGTTGCTAGCGAATACTGGTTTAAATCGAATCCAATGACAACCATTTCCTTTAAATCGGGCCATACTGGACTATCAGATTTGGTCCAATGACAACCATTTCTTGACATCTGGAAGTCAGTACTGGCTACAACTTAATTACATTATACAAATTTACTATCAGGGAACCCCTTATTATTTATCTAAAATAACTTTGATATTTTATAAATACAAGTGGTGGTTATTATTACCGATTTATGACTGAAATACTTATACTACCTTTTTTTTTCCTTGGCAAATTTTAGTGGTCACTTATTTGAGTCAGCACCTGCTCCTATCAGCTCTCAGCTCTATGCAACTTTACACCATTAACCAATCAAATCACGGGATCTTGCCATAAACCACAGAGGAAGGCAACACAGTGTTTATGCACCATGTGTGAAAACCTGCGGTACTGTCCATGAGAACGGTTTCGCATAGTTGCACTTTTCACAAATACTCAGGTAACAGATATAGCTAGTACATAAAGAAGAGAGAGAGAGGAGGGGGAGAGAGAGGGGACAAGGTGGGAGCTAGAGAGGAAGAGGTATAGGGGGGGAGGGGGAGAGAGCGAATCAAAGGAGAGAGAGGATAGAGAGAAACAGTGAGAGGAGGAGAGGGTTGGAAGTAGGTAGAGAGAGAGAGAAAGAAATGGTAAGAGGGGAAGGAGAAACAGAAAGAGAGAGAGAAAGATCAAGTTAATGGGAGTAAAGAGAAAGAAGAAGGAAGAAAGAGAGAGATTTAGAGGCAGAGACAAAACGAGGAGAGAGGAGGATGGAGTTTATGAGAGTAGAGAGAGGTGGAGAAAGGGAGCACGAGAGGGGAACGAGAGAGATAAAGAGAAGAAAAACGATGGAGAACGATGGAGCTAGATGGAGAAACATAAATAAAGGGTGATATAAACAGAGAGGGAGAGCTATAGGCAGAGCGATAAAGATAGAGGAAGAGGGAGCGACGGAGAATCAAAGACAGATATACAGAGATGGATTAGGAGAGAGAGGGAGAGAGTGAGCGAGCGAGAGACAGTGATACAGAAAGGAACGCAGAGATGTACTAAGAGCGGACGAGGAACAAAGATTAAGAGAAACAGAGAGAGAGAAAAGAGAGGCACACAGAGAGAGAGAGAGGAACGGAGCGAGCGGTCCTCCGCCGCAGGAGAGAGGGAGTGTTGGAGGTGATTTACCTGCTCTGATCCATCCTTCCCCATCCCTCTCCCCTGACGCCCGTGGATCAATGCAGTTACAACGCAATTACACCCTCAGCACAACAAATTCAATCAGGATGTTTGATTAGCTCCGGTAGGTGTTTCTCTCAGTCTGTTCCTGTTGGAGTCCTATACGTATCACTAGCGCGTAAAAACCCTGAAACCCCTCCTTTTCCTGTCGTGTGTTTCCAAACATCAGTCAATGGACCCTTATGTTGTGTAAATGGTTGAAACACCTGCATGGTTCTGGGGGTTTGGAGTGACAAGGCCCCTGGACACCGCGTGTTTTTGGAGAGACAGCTGGGACTCCTTCAATGTAACCTTTGAAATGTTATGCTATTTTGCTGATATGTGTGACTCTGAGGTTTGAAATGTTGTTCAACATATTTTTATGGTGGTCTTTATGAAATATCATTATTTTTGGGAAAAGGTGGCTATGTATAAAGGTATTTAGCTCTAACTATGTTCGTAACAGTTGGGTTTAGGTTAGAAATTGGAACGTTTAGGGGTTTGGTTAGAGATGGTTAAGTTGAGGTAATGTACTGTGGAGATGGTTAAGTTCGGGTATTAGGTTAGAGGTGTCTAAGTCTGTTGTGGGAAAGACTCTGGAGGGGAACGGTGCATTATGGGTAATCACTGCAGGAGACCCATGTCTCATTGCGGCCACTCAGGAGAACTCATGATGTTTGCTTTTTTCTCGAGCTCCACAGAAATCAATGCTGTGTTGGATACTACTGTACAGCCCCCACCACACACACACACACACACACACACACACACACACACACACACACACACACACACACACACACACACACACACACACACACACACACACACACACACACACACACACACACACACATATAAACGACAACCTCACATACGCATGCAGTAATACAGACAGATAAACACACTTGCACTTATAAAGACACTCATTTAGGCACATGCACACACGCATACACACACACACGCACACACACACACACACACACACACATACACACACACAGATACACACACACACACATTCCTACACACATGCATAAAGACACCAACACTCACACACATACACACTTGCGCATATATACTGCTACATAGACACACGCACGCACACACAGTTGAATAGTGTGTTATATAAGCCGACACAGACAGAAATAAGCAGCTATGGTCTCCGACTGGAGGTTTAAATATATATATATATATATATGTATCATATTATATAAATATAGAGACGGTTGTGATGCCGTTACCTAATGTTTATATCTTATCTTCATACCATTTGATTTGGGTTGTGTGTGTGTGTGTGTGTGTGTGTGTGTGTGTGTGTGTGTGTGTGTGTGTGTGTGTGTGTGTGTGTGTGTGTGTGTGTGTGTGTGTGTGTGTGTGTGTGTGTGTGTGTGTGTGTGGAGACCATATGGGCACCACTTCTTTTGGTTTCAGGCCTTTTTCCGTCCGTCCTCGGATAAAGGAGGCAACGCCTGCCAAGAGCTGTCATCTAGACATTTCTGAGGGCTCTCACTTTAAAATTAAACACGCAGAATGAACCAAACATCCCACCACTCCAGATCCCTGTCTCTGTGAGGCAAGCCGCAATGCATTAAGGACACACACAGGGTTTAATGGTGGTGGCCATCTTCGATCTTGGATCTGCTCACTGCAGAACGGCAGCTAGAAACGTATACGGGATTATGTTCTAGGAGGAGAGCCGTGGCGCACGCCGCCCATTGTTGCAAATTGAATTCCCCGACGAGGAACGTTCAATACAGACTCCTGGCTCTGTTATACCACATCAGTTGCTTTTTAATTAAACGTATAATTGAGGAGACAGACTTTTTTTTTTTGTTTAGCGCAGCAACACTCCGTAAGCATTTCCAATCTGCTTACCCGGAGGTCTGTGGGACGAAGTCCATTCTCTGTTTCTCCCTCACACTCACGCTCAATAGCAGGTAAATAGTTGTTTAAAGGGCTCTCTCTCGCTCTCTCTTCATATCTCCTCTCTCTCTCACCATCTCTTCTTTCTCTATCTTTCACTCCCCCTCACCCCTCTCGCTCTCTCTCGCTCTCTCTCCCAATCCCTTCTCTTTCTCACCTTCCCTTCTCTCTCCCCATCTCTCTCTCTATCTCTCTCTCTCTCTCTCTCTCTCTCACCATCTCTCCTCACTCTCTCTCACCATCTCCTCTCTATCTTTCTTTCACTCCCCCTCAGCCCTCTCTCTCTCCCCATCACTTCTCTCTCTCACCATCCCTTCTCTCTCTCTCTCTCTGTCTCTCTGTCTCTCTGTCTCTCTCTCTCTCTCTCTCTCTCTCTCTGTCTCTCTCTCTCTCTCTCTCCCTCTCTGTCTCTCTCTCTCTCTCTCTCTCTCTCTCTCTCTCTCTCTCTCTCTCTCTCTCTCTCTCTCTCTCTCTCTCTCTCTCTCTCTCTCTCTCTCTCTCTCTCTCCCCATCTCTTTTCTCTCTCACCATACCTTCTCTCTCTCTCGCTCCCTGAGAGGGACTAACAGCAACATCAACAGAATCACCCACCGCATCACAAGCGGTGGTCGGACTCCCCGTAACATCTCCTGCCACGGCCGCTAAGCTCCAGTAATGCACTCTTTGTTTCATTGTAATGTTTATTGATCCCGAGCTGCTTATTCCTGTTTGGCAAGCGATGCATCACACCGTGATTCAAGATCTGGGATCAACCTCGGTGGAGATATGCAAACAGATCTGTTGGCTATGTCTGGAGGCTTCTGAATGCTTATAAACGTAGATCTGTCGACCTTAAAATGCAGCCATTATGAATAGAACATCCTTGTTAGTCATTTAGAAAGTTACCTTTAAGAAGCATTATCCAATGAGATCCCTGTTTTGGGTCTGGGCTAGGTAATCTTCGTAATCTATTTGTGTATTTATTAAATTATAATAAGATATATAACAAAAAGGATAATAACGATATCATTAAAATTGAAGAAAATTGCCTACAGGGCTTACAAGCCGATCTTTACTGCTCGGAAATGGCAATTCTCTTGCAGTGAATGCTTGGGCGTTAATGACTGAACATAAATTATAAATATTCTGTGAGTTCATCAGAAAAAATCGAAGCAGACGACGAGCCTGGTGGCCATTTTAATCTATGGAGTTTCTGTGCGATAAATCATGAAAAATACACCAAGGCCCGGTTATGTTTCAGTACAGCCCAGGCCCTCGCGGCCAACCATAGGTTGTACGACACAGAGTGACCTGGGTTGGATGTCAGAGCCTTGTGGTGCCGTGCCGCATGTCATTCCCTCTCTGTTTCAACACCCTGTCCTGTGTCTCTCCCCTCTGGAGGGGGGACGTCTTATTCAGATTCAGTTCTTTATTAATCAAGGAGCAAAGTAACTGTCACTATTGCTCTGCTCAAGGTAGAACAAAAATAGAAAGATAGTAGTACAAATCACAATGCGGAAAATTGTTGAACCCTAAAACAAATCGGGAATTAACATGAAAAAAATGCATGAGGTGGATTTATTATTCTTGCGGCCTCATCCTTGGTTTGGTGTGTTTCTCTCCCAGGCATCACCACGGTGCTCACCATGACCACCATCAACACCCACCTGAGGGAGACCCTGCCCAAGATCCCCTACGTCAAGGCCATCGACATGTACCTCATGGGTTGCTTCGTCTTCGTCTTCCTCGCCCTGCTGGAGTACGCCTTCGTCAACTACATCTTCTTTGGCCGCGGGCCCCAAATGCAGAAGAAGATGGCTGAGAAGGCCCAGAAGGCCAACAACGACCGGGAGAAGTTTGACGTGCCCAGGGTGAGAAAACGCGCCCTCCACGTTGAAATGCATAGAAGGAGTCAGTGGGAGGCTCCTTGATTGGCTGATGGAGTCATTGCTGGATTGATGGATTTTACGCGTGTTGTATGTTTCAAGTCACTGAATAAGAAATGCATGTTGGCTTCCTTTATTCAAAGAGCTGGTGGTTCTTAGCTGATGTCTGTCTTCTCTCCTGCTTAGTCTGTTCTGGAAGGAGGGAATTGCAGGACTGCGTCCTTTAGACTGCGTGGGGTGAGTGTCCGTCGTCACCGGCAACCCCACGCCATCTCTGTACCTCTGCACTGAGCAGCCCCCCCCCCCCCCCCCCCCCCCCCACCCAGTTTCTGCTCAAAGTTGTTCCTTTCACACCTGAGAAAAAGGAATACACTTGTTTGTGTTTGAACCTTTTTCGTTTTACCATATCAGATCACACATTGTTTTGGTCTTTTACCCTCTTGGTTTTCGTTGTCTTGCTGTGTTTTTGTAAGAATTCTCTTCCTCTCATGCTTAACCTATGCTACTGTCTGTGTGTCTAACTGTTTAACTTCCAACAATTCTGAGGAAGTGTGGCCGAAAAACCTGCATGTTTTTTCTTGTGAGATCATTTGTGGTCCCCTCAAGGCAGGACATATATGTTCTGAAAAGGCAGGAAAGATACATTCTTTTCCATAAGGCATAACTGATACAGTAGGTCTTTATAAGGCAGGGCAGATATGTCCCCATATTGTGGGACAGAAACACATGCACACATACACACATATGTAAGACAGGGAAAGTACAGTCCTCATAAAACTAGAAAGATTCAGTGTAATATTGTTCTTCACTACAATATTACAGTAGTGAAGAACTACTTCACTACTGACACTCTGGGGAGTGTCACTAACTAGGACACTCACTAACTAGGACACTCTGGGGAGTGTCACTAACTAGGACACTCACTAACTAGGACACTCTGGGGAGTGTCACTAACTAGGACACTCACTAACTAGGACACTCTGGGGAGTGACCAGAGAGTGCCTCAGTAATATACATTGCCTGCCCGCTATGCTGTGCTTAAAATGGAAAGCACAGCATTGAAATTGGAAAATCTAAAACTTGTTTATGAAGGTTAGGTTTGTGGAACGTCCGAAGGTAAATTACCTCGTCATGCTGACGTTCCTGCTTTCTTTGTTATTTTATTAAAATACTGGAAGTATAGCATATATTATAATTACTTACCGTAGCATACATACCATTATACTTCATAGAACATAATTGATCATGGAACATCATATATCATACATACTGACCGAAACATATCATATGATAGCATATATCATTCATACTTTGTACATACCCTTATATATATGCATTGTATTTCATACATGCAATCCATAGTATATTTATCCATACATACCATTACAAACATTCTATATATTATACATTTCATGCATGCATCCATACCATAATACATCACATCATACATCATGCACAGATATACCATAGAATACTGTACATAACATACATACCATAATATGTAATGTACATCATGTAACATATGAAACATAATAAACAGAACATCCATCCCATAATATATCATAGAAAATCTATCATCCATGGGTGTGTGGGTGGAGTTGATTTATCAGGGATTGGTCCTAGATACTGGGCTGGAAATAACAGGAGTAGCAGCCAGGAGCTTCCACTCCGACCTTGGGCTGATGTGTGAGGAGTGATGCCCAGTCCTTAAGGCCAAACGCTGTCATCGCCCACCCCCCCCCTCCCTTGCATCCGTTTGTTCGATCCCTGGAAGATGGCGTGTGTGGAGTCCATCTCCTGCAAGCCTCTACACTTGATGCCAGACTGGGATTTGATATGTATTTTTATGACATCATATAGAAAATAAATGACAGATAGAAATAGAGAAGCCCATAACAACACTACACATGATGAAACATAGGGCAGTGAGTTTTGATGAGGGTCCTCGCTACGGCAGGTAATGTCTACTGCTATCGATGTCCAGTCCCCAGTTTTCCAGCATTCCCACTTGCTTCAGCACCATTGTGCTGCACTTATAAACATCAGATCCAGACAGGAAATCGAGAATTTGAAAAAAAAAACCACGTAATTTAGCAGTTTTCGCTCATGAGCATCTGAGCAGATAAGATGCT